>NC_138550.1:71002630-71087569 GCF_964273705.1 Natrix helvetica
TACGGAAGGGGTGAGGTACCGTTTGAATACAATAGACAAAGCCAGGGACTTTTATCATCGAATACTAAAGAAAAATGCAACCCCCCACGTACATCAACACCAACATCAGCAGATTTGGACGTCTTAGAGCTGAGGATGTTTGAGAAAGAGATAGAAGAACAAAGAAAGCAGTTGCCAACAGAGAAGGAGGTGCAGCTGAAGGTGGATTTCGAGTGGACCCCTCCGGATCTCTGTTGAGCTCTTTTTTGGAAGAAGGACCGTCTAAGACCCTCATTGAAATGCCGATACTTAAACCTGTGGAACAACGCGTTACCAGATCCACGACTAGACAAATGCTAGAAACTCACAAGCAGGTGGACCCCCAAATACAATGTGCTAAGAAAGAAGTTAAGAAGCAAACTGGAGCCATGGGAAGAGCCGGGCCGAAGATTAGTCTTGTGGAGAGAGATCTTCAGCAAATGCTCTCAACGCTCCAGATTAGACCCAAAGATGCTTAAGCTATTATCTTGGAACGTGAATGGATTGAACTCTCCACAAAAAAGGAAAAAAATATTTTATTATTTGAAGCAATTTAATAATGATGTTGTTTGTCTTCAAGAGACCCATATTAGGCTACAAGACCAGAAGTATTTAGTGAATTCAAAACTGGGAACATTGTATGCTGCCTCTAACTTGGTAAAGAAAAATGGAGTGGTGATATATATAAATAAAAGATTTCCAACTAAGGTTATAGAGGCAGACGACAGTGGTAGATATATAGCAATTGAACTTGATACAGACTTTGGTGCTATTTTGGTTTTAGGAATTTATGCACCTAACCAATTACAAGAAAGTTTTTACAAGATGCTTCATTTAAAAATTTTAGATTGGAATTTTAAGAGTATTTTAATTATGGGAGACTGGAATGGAGTGATTTCACCAAGAATAGATAAGAGAACAACAACCAAATTCATTACCAAATTGCCAAAGGCCTTTTTTGATTTACAAGATGACTTGAAATTAAAAGATGTTTGGAGGATGCAACATCTAAATGAGATGGACTTTTCTTTTTACTCAGATAGACATAAATCCTTTTCAAGAATTGATTTCTTTTTGTTAACACCGGATCTACTCCCTAAAGCTAAGAAAACCAAGATATTCTCCAGGACACTTACGGACCATAGCCCGGTGTGGTTACAAATTGAATTAGGGAAGAGGCCAAGAAGGTCTTGGAGAGTAAATGAAAATTTATTTAGATACGAAAAAAATGTTGATGAACTTAAAAAACACATGAAGGAATTTTTCAGTTTTAATATGAATAAGGGTACTCCCATTGAAACAGTTTGGGATGCAAGTAAAGCTTACATGCGTGGGGTCCTGATACATATGAATTTCAAACATAAACAAATTAGACAGAAAAGGAGAATGGAACTGGAAGATGAAATAAAAAGCAAGGAACAGCTGCTTATAACAAGCCCGAAAGACGAGGCGCTCCAGATGGTGCTAAAATTGTTGAAAGACCAATTTCAAATGCTTATAGCCGAACAAACGGCAACTAACTTGCAATTTGCTAAACATAACACTTTTGCTAACGCTAATAAACCTGGTAGGTGGTTGGCTTATACCTTGAGAAGGAACACGAATGATAGAATTATTGATAGAATTGAGTATGGAGGGAAGACGGTATATCAACAAGATTTGATTAAAAAATCATTTGTGGACTATTATGCTAAGTTATATGTACACGATAATATACAGAACAAGTCAGTAGATGATTTTTTGGAAGAAAAAAGTGTTACTAAAATATCTGTGCTTCAAAAGGCAAATTTGGAACGTCTGATAACTGCTGATGAGATCACTTTAGCTATAAACCAACTTAAACTAGCAAAGGCTCCAGGGACTGATGGTTTGACTGCAATGTACTATAAAACTTTACAACTGGAAATGATTGAATATCTTACACAACTTTTTTGTAACATACAGCAAGGAGGTAAAACACCCTCCTCATGGAAAGCGGCTTTTATTTCATTAATACCCAAAGATAAAGAGGGCCCTAAGAAACCAGAAGATTACAGGCCGATATCTCTTCTGAATACAGATTATAAAATATTTGCTAAGGTACTAGCCAACAGATTGATGCCGGTTATTCAAGAGATTATTCATCATGATCAAGCAGGATTTATTGAAGGCAGACATATGAAGGAGAATGTAAGGCAACTCATAGATTTAATTGACTATCTTGATAAGAATAAGCAGATCTCGGCAGTGCTGGTCTTCTTGGATGCAGAGAAGGCCTTTGATCGAGTGAACTGGAATTTTCTAACCAAGACTCTGGAAAAGATGGATATGGGACCACGATTTCGGCAGGCGATTGGAGCAATTTATCAGCAACAAAATGCACAACTTATTATTAATGGAAATTTGTCAACAACTTTCGAGATACAAAAAGGTACAAGACAAGGTTGCCCATTATCTCCATTGTTATTTATTTTAACCTTGGAAGTCTTGTTGAATGCAATTCGGGACTCAGAATCCTTAGATGGCATAACTATTAGGCAAAAGGAATATAGAACTAGAGCATTTGCCGACTATCTGGTTGTTACCCTTTCACACCCTTTGAAATCAATAATCCAGATGAAAAATATTATAGTAGAATTTGGCATGGTGTCTGGGTTTAGACTAAATCAAAACAAAACGAAAATGATGGTTAAAAACATGACAGAGTCTCAAAGATAGAGACTTGAAAGTTTAGCAGGCTTTGAAATAGTCTCCAAGGTCAAGTATTTAGGAATACAAATTGCAGAATCAAACACAAAACTTTTCTCAAATAATTATGAAGTGTTGTGGCAAAAGATCCAGAAAGACCTTGAAGTATGGAAAAAGCTACAATTGTGTTTGCTTGGAAGGATCTCAGAAATTAAAATGAACATTCTACCTAGATTTATCTTTTTATTCCAGATGATACCGGTGCTTAAAACAGATAAAACTTTGTTAAATTGGCAAGCAACATTAAATAAATTTGTTTGGAAGGAGAAAAAACCGAGAGTAAAGATGAAGATTATGCAAGATACTCGGAAAGAGGCGGCCTTAGACTTAGACCTTCGATTGTACTATGAAGCTGCGGTACTAACGCATGTAGCAGATTGGTTTGGGAAAACAAAAATGGATTTGCTGAATATAGAAGGCCATGATCTTGTTCTGGGATGGCATGCATATCTTTTTTATGAAGATAGGGTGGACAAAGTGTTCAACAATCACGTCATCCGAAGTGCCCTGATGAGAGTATGGAAGAAGCACCGGCCCAATTGGGATTATAAAATACCGCTTTGGTTGGATCTTGCAGACACCATGGGGATTATGATTAAGTCACTCGGGGGTTGTTTATACAAAGATGTGCTTATCGCTGATGGGGATGAATGGAAGTTAAAAACTTTGGAACAACTGTTGGAAGAAGGAATTGTTTTAAATTGGTTACATTATATACAGCTACAGAAGAGATGGGAAGAAGATCGAAGGGTCGGTTTTATGGACAAAGAAGTGGATCTGATTAAGCAGATAAAAGAGACTGGCCCAAAACAAGTTAAAAGAATATATAATGTACTGTTAGAAAGAGATTCAGAAAGTGAATTGGTTGTATGATTAAATGGGCTCATTTTGGTGAAGTGGTTATGTTGGAAACATGGGAAAGAATATGGGTTCAGAATGTTAAATTTACGCAGTCACAGAATTTAAGGGAGAACTTTTATAAAATGTTTTACAGGTGGTATTTAGATCCTAAAAAATTATCATGCATGTACCCAAATATTCAACCAAAATGTTGGAGATGCGGGTGCCTAGATGCTACCTTTTTTCATGTATGGTGGACCTGCAATAAGGTTAAGGCTTTTTGGATAAAAATATGGTGGGTCATGCAAAATGTACTGAAAAAAAGAATACAATTTACTCCGCAAATGTTTTACTGGGTATAGCTAAGGATCTTACTAAAGGGGAAACAAAATTGGTTCTGTATATGGTCACAGCAGCTAGGCTGCTGATTGCGCAACATTGGAAGAAAGATTTTTTACCGACAATTGGTCAATGGACTCAGAAAGTGGCGGGGTTCGCTGAAATGGCAAAAATTTCAGCTTTTTTAAAAGATCAGAAGCAGGAGAATTATACACAGGAATGGGCAAAATGGATTGATTATATACAGAATAAGTACCAGACTAGGAGGTATTATGTAGCCTTTAGGTAAAATTGTTTAGACTGATAGTTGATTAGAGTAAATAATACATGGGATGCTTGGAATCATTAGAGTGGTGTATAGTGGAAGTCAGGGGGGGGTTGAGTGGGAGGTGGGGGTGGGTTAGGGTGGAGGGTGGGGTAATATATATGTATAAATATACTAGAAGATGGGATTAATGAAATATTATTTTAAGACAAATTTATATTATGATTTATATATGTTAAATTAGTTTAGAAGAAGGGATTGATGGGCTATTATTATTCTAAGAGAAATTTATATTGTGATTGTTGGGAAGAGAGGGGGAACAATATGTGTATGAGTAATCTACTTTTAGACAGGGGGAGGGGAGGGGGTAAAATAATTGGCATAATATTTGAATTTCCTTTTTCTAGGGGGGGCTGGGGGGGAGGGGATATAGTATCTGTATGGGATTTACACTGTATGGTGGGGGGGTTAAAAGGGGAAAATATGTTTGTATAAAACTTTTTCAATTAAAAAAAAAAGACTGGAACAAATGTATATATGGTGATCGAACAGAAGGACAGACAATGTATTAAGTAGAATAACTGTTAATGGTTGAAACTAGCTGTAGATAATGTGAATATATGATCACCCCGACTCCGCGGCATTGCATTGTTTTAAATGTAAAAACAATAAAAATATATTTTTTTAAAAAAAGAGACACGACTTCTGGGTGAGCTTCCTGTGGTGTCGGGGGTGAGGAAAGCAACCACCGTGATCCTGCTCTGAGCTCTCCCCATTGGAAGGCTCAAATCCTAGCCATAGTCCCCTATGTCTCTGCTCTGCAACTGGAAGGCAAGACCTCTTCAAGGCCACCGACTGCCTGTGGCTGCTGCAGAACTAGCTGCCGCCACCATTTTGAGAGCCAAGCCGTCCGTTGTCAAAATGGCATTTTGCACCTTTTTTTTTGGCTTGGCTTGTAGATACTTTGCCGCTCCAAAGTGGGTGAAGATCGGGCTCTCCTTGCAGCGCTGAATCGCTACATGTTTTTTATGGCCTTGGTGCTTTCGAGGCTCCACAGCTGGTAATCGGGCTCTCCTTGCGGTGCTGAATTGCTACGTGGCATTCTCTATAGCCTCGGTGTTTCGGCCCTCCGCGGCTGATAATTACTGCAGGCAGGAGTTGATAATGCTGTTCGCACACTCTTCTGCCGCCACGGTTTGCCACTCGACTGTGATAGGAGTGGCAGAGCGCTCTTTATTCTGACAGCAGTTGCCCATCGCCTGCTAGCCGCAATCCTGCGCCGATTCGGGGCCCGCTTGATGAAAGGGTCAGTGTCTAAGTGCGGAGCTCTACCTGGCTCAAGTGAGTCCCCAGCCTTGCTCAAAGGCCTGGTGTCTCGTCTGTCGCCACCCGCTAGGGACTTCAGGAGCCAAGGGCTAAGGCCCTGATTGTCAGACTCAGGTTGCGATGACTTCAATTAGGGGATTACTCACAAATGAATTTACTCCAGTTCAAGCATTCAGTGGTATATTTAGAATAGTTGTAGGAGCAACATGATGACACATCCGTCTTCACTGAGGGTCTGAGTCAAAATCTGGGTTTGCCTAGCGACAAGGGCATGCTTAACAGCTTCATCAGATTCAGTTCTATCAGTGAGCGGATGAGGTCAACCCAGTCTGGATGCTATCTCCACCTCCATGGAGAAAATAGAAATAGAAATTTAATTTGTTAGCCGCACCCTCTCCGCAAGGGACTCGGGGCGGCGTACAATAAAATATACATACATACATACATATAAACATAAAAATACACACATATACATACATATACATACATGCATGGAGGAGGTAATAATTAAAAATACATTACATTAATAATAATAAAAATTAAATTAGTCATTAAAATACCCCGAAATAATAATACAATTTAAAAAAGGACTGTCAGGAGGAAAAGGATAAACTACGGTTGAGCCAGGCCAGACAGTTGAAAGAGGTGGGTCTTCAGCTTTACACGGAAGGAGCGGAGATCGGAAGTAATCCTGATATCAAGGGGGAGGTTATTCCACAGGGCTGGGCCCATCACAGAGAAGGCCCTGCTCCTGGGTGTCGCCCCCCGACACTGTTTAGCGGACGGCACCCGGAGAAGTCCCTCTCTGTGTGAGCGGATTGGTCGTAGGGATGTATGGGGCAGGATGCGATCCCGCAAGTAACTAGGTCCTGTGCCATGGTGCGCTTTAAAGATCATAGTCAGAACCTTGAAATGCACTCGATAGACCACAGGAAGCCAGTGCAGCTCGCGCAGGAGAGGTGTTACATGGGAGTACCTAGTCCTCCCCATAATCACCCGCGCGGCCGCATTCTGGACCAACTGTAGTCTCCGAGTGCATCTCAAGGGAAGCCCCATGTAGAGAGCATTGCAGTAGTCCAGGCGAGACGTCACCAGCGCATGGGTGACTGTGCGCAAGGCATCCCGGTCCAATAAGGGGCGCAATTGGCACACCAGGCGAACCTGGTGGAACGCCCCCCTTGCCACGGCTGTTACATGGTCATCCATGGACAGCCGGGCATCTAGGAGGACGCCCAAATTGCGCGCCCATTCCATGGGGGCCAGTTGCTCACCCCCGATGGCCAGAGATGGAAGCAACTGGTTGAACCGGGGGGCCGGAAGCCACAGCCACTCCGTCTTGGAGGGGTTGAGTTTGAGTCGGTTGTCATCCATCCAGATCCGTACGGCTTCCAAGCACCGGGACATCATTTCGACGGCCTCGTTGGGGTGGTTCGGGGTGGAGATGTATAGCTGCGTATCATCAGCATACAGATGAAATCCCACCCCAAAGCCACGGATGATCTCGCCCAGCGGTTTCATGTATGTGTTGAACAGGAGTGGGAAGAGAACCGACCCCTGCGGCACCCCACAAGTGAGGGGTCTCAGGGTCGATCTCTGCTCCCCTGCCAACACACGTTGCATCCGGCCGGAGAGGTAGGAGCCGAACCACCGTAAAACGGTGCCCCTGACTCCCAACCACCCCAGTCGGCGCAACAGGATACCATGGTTGATGGTATCGAAAGCCGCCGAGAGATCTAATAGGACCAGGATAGAGGAACAACCCCTATCTCTGGCCCTCCAGAGATCATCAACCAACGCGACCAAGGCCGTCTCCGTGCTGTACCCGGGCCGGAAGCCGGACTGGCGCGGGTCTAAATAATCATCTTCCTCCAGGTGACGTGGAAACTGTTGGGCCACCACACTCTCTACAACCTTCGCTAAAAAGGGAAGGTTGGAGACCGGACGATAATTAGCTAGCTCCGTTGGGTCCAGGGAAGGCTTCTTGAGTAGGGGTCTCACAACCGCCTCTTTCAAGGTGGCCGGCAGAGACCCCTCGCCCAACGAAGCGTTCACTAGTCCCAGGCGCCAGTCGCGTGTAACCTCCCAGGATGCCAGTACAAGCCAGGAGGGACATGGGTCCAATAAACATGTGGTAGGTCGCAGACGTCCACGTAACCTGTCCAAATCCTCGATGGCAACCGAATCAAACTCCTCCCAGAATGGTCTCTCAAGACTCGCCTCGGGCGTCTCCACTGGACCACTGAAAGGGACCCATCCCATCCGGATTTGAGCGACTTTGTCCTGCAGATATTTCCCAAATTCCTCTGCTCTGCCCTGTAGAGGGGCTTCCCGCGGCCTCTGAAACAGGAGGGAGCGGGTCACCCGGAACAGGGCAGCAGGGCGGTTATCTGCGGACGCAATAAGAGCGGCACAATGTTGACGTTTGGCCACTCTTAATGCCACAAGGTACGGATCAGAAAAATCAGCAAATAAAGCAACAGTTTGTTGAAGAGGAAAATCAAATAAAGAACAAGCAAAAGGAGCGGAAATAACTGATGGATTTGCTATATCAACAAATAAACCAAGGCCTGGAGCCAAAAATACTGAAGAAAACAAAACAGATAAATCAACAATTGGAGAGGCAGGAACATACTTTTGTTAAGGAGATTAGGACAAGGGCAGATAACTGGGAGAATTGGCAGTACAAGATTCTACTGAGAAATGTTTAGAGTGAACAAAAAAGATACATGAAAATAAAGATAAAAAGGACGAATGTGGGAGCAGAATTAAAAAGTGGATAAGAATTGAAGGACTAAAAAAGAGAAGAGATGATGGGTAAAAAAATTGCCCTTTAAATATTAAATTAGTCTATTATAAGCTAGAGAGGCAGAAATAAAAAGTAGGGGAAATATCAAAACATAAACTTCTTATAGAATGAAAAAAATAATAGATTAGATGTTTACAGATGTTAGGTATTTTCTTTCAATGTATATTTTAACAATGTAACAAGACTATATAATTTGACTAATGTGATAGAGATAATCAATAATGTTATGTGAGTTGGATCAACATAAATGATATCTTAGTTAAACTTGTTCATACTATTGTGAATTGGATTAAAATAGAAAAATGGATAAGAATTGAAGTACCGAAGATGAAATTTATAAATAATATAAGGATTACATAAACTTGATAAATGTGATAGGGATTATTAACAATGTTAGCGTAAACTGGATCAATATAAATGAAACTTAGCTACATTTGTTCATATACAGTATAATAGAGAAATATTTAGATAGAATATGAAAGATATAGATGAAGGTAGAGATAAAGTTGAGGAGTTAGGCATTTTTTGAATATATATGTTTGAACAATATATAATAAACGTTACTTAAATTTGTGAAATGTGATAGAGATTACTAATATTGTTATTGTGAATTGTATTAATATGAATGATACCCAGAACCAACTCTGTTCACACACAATATAAATGTATAATTTAATTTTAAAAAATTACAAAAAAAGAGTAAGAAACACACGAAAATAATATCAATTTCTGACAAGATAATTAATTAAGCATTAAGTAAACTACAAATAGCTGATACCTAAGGGAATTCTGGTGACCTTGATGGATCAAAGGCATAGATTAGATACTATAGATAAAGCAGAGCAATTTTATGATGAGCAATTTGGATCAAATGAGGAAAAAAGAAAGAGAGTAGATAAGAAGAAACAAGGAGGAAGAAATATATAACAAAAAGGAGATAAAACAGGAGAGGAGAATGAGAAGGTGCAAAGATAAAAGAACAGAGATAAATAAGAGCAACCAGAACAACAAGACCTACCTATAAGTAAAACTATGGAAGATGAAATAAAACTAGTGTCAATTAATATAAGCGGACTGAATTTTCCTATGAAAAGGAAAAAGACTTTTAATAAACTAGGAAAGTTAAAATTAGACTTTATTTGTCTTCAAGAGGTCTGCATCAAAAAACAACACAATAAATTATTGGAATATCCTAAAATTCGGAAATTATATTCCTCATTAGCACAACAAAAGAAAAGAGGTGTGGTTTTATATATTAAAGAAACAATAAAAGCAAGACATTTTTTTTTAGATAAAGAGGGGAGAATATTGATAGTGGAGGTAACAATGAACAATAAACTTTCAGTAGCAATATATGCACCAAATTATAAACAAGAATTTTTAAATGAAAAATTGCATAAGAAAATTACTGAATAGGAATATGAAAATATCTGCATGGTAGGAGATTTTAACGCAATTGTAGACGCAGGATTAGACTACAAAAGCAGTAAAATAAGTAAAAAAGCTAGAAAAACAGTTCCAAAAAGTTTTTTTTAATGGCGGAAGAAGCAGTTATTCAAGATGTATGGAGAGAAATAAATCCTAAAATAAATCAATACTCATTTTATTCAAATAGACCAGCAATGGCGAACCTTTTTTGGCTAGCGTGCCATAAGTGGGGGGAGTGCAGGGGGGTCGTGTGCGGGCGTGCCGCAATGTGCGACCACCCCCAGTGCGCATGCGCGTACTACAGATGTGACCCCCCATTTTTTGCATACTTTTTTTGCCCTCCCCAGGCTCCAGAGGCTTTATAGGAGCCTGGGGAGGGCAAAAACAGCCTCCCCCGCCCCCCCCCGGAAGCCCTCCGGAGGCTTGAGGCATCTTCAGGACTCTTCCCTGAAGCCTTCGTAGCAGTCAAAACGACCCTCCGAGCAAACCGGAAGTGACTTTTGGTTTGCTTGGAGGGTTGTTTTGAGCACTCCGAAGGCTTGAGGGATTTTCAGGGCACTTCCCTGAAGCCTCCGGAGCAGTCAAAACGAACCTCCGAGCAAACCGGAAGTGACTTCCGGTTTGCTCGGAGGGTCATTTTGAGCGCTCCGAAGGCTTGAGGGACCTTCGGAACACTTCCCTGAAGCCTCCGGAGTACTCAAAACGACCCTCCGAGCAAACCAGAAGTCCATTCCCGAACTTCCAGTTTGCCCGTAGGGCCGTTTTTTTGCGCTCCAGAGGCTTCAGGGAAGCTCATGAAGCCTCCGGAGGGCCTTCGGGGGGGCGGGGGAGGCTCCTTTCGTCCTCCCCAGGCTCCTATAAAGTGTTAGGGTTCTAAATACCATGCAGAAATAAATCATTGTCCAAGGCAAAACATCCTTTAAGGTCCAATTTATTCCGCAGGCATGTTAGCACGGCTATGGAAAATTTCAACTCTGAATTACATCCTGTAAGTTCACCCAGTTGAAAGTTCATGATCTCTCCCCACACCCACAAATCCATCACATGTTCCAATCATCATCTTCCACGCTGGCATGTACACCCATCTTCTTCCGGCCAGGTGTCGAGATGCGAAGACAAAAGATGACCTTGGCTTCTACAAAAGAATGTCAACAATCCATTCTACAATCCTACTCCTTTCTATTCCCCCCTCCCAACTACTACACTATTGAAACAGCATAGAAAATTATAAGAAAGTGTGGCAGGCCAAAGATCCTAAAAAGAACATAACTACAGGCCTGACAGGCGGCCTCTCCTCAAAAGAAAAACGTTTCCTGCAAAGAGAATAACATAAAAGTTAACATAACAAAATTAACCACCTTTTCTCCACCCAGGGGAACCCCTTGACTTCTCGGGAAATTTCCCATTGACTTGCTTTCCTAACTTCTCCACTTTTAGGTTCCCACTGTACACCCAATTAGCTTCAGACCAAGGGTAACCCTTCCAATGCACTAAGTACTGTAAGCAACCCCTATTCAGCCTGAAATCTACAATTTTTTCCACCTCAGATTGTGTTTCCCCTCCTATCACCACAGGAGGAGATTGAGCTTGGGTGGATGCTCTTCTGTTAGACCCAATTACTGGTTTCAACAAGCTACAATGAAATTCTGGGTCAATTTCCCCTAGACTTCTGGGTAGACTGAGTTGAACTGTAACTGAGTTAACTATCTTCACTATTGGGAATGGACCTAGAAATTTTGGACCCAATTCCTTGCTAAGCATTTCTAATCTTATGTATTTGGTAGATACAAAAACATTGTCCCCCACACGGTAAGGGTTTAGGAGTGAGCGACATTGATCATCTTGCTTCTGGTAGGCTTCTGCTGCAACTGCTAGAGCCTTCTTCGTATTCTCCCATCCTTTCTTTAGCATGTCCATCCATTCACTCAAAGACATGAAAGAAGGAGGTTCTCTAGGCAACTCAGGCATGGCAACAACTTCCATGCCACTGGTAATCTGGAAACCCGCTAATCCTCTGCTGCTGTGGACTGCATCGTTGTACGCCACTTCGGCGAAGGGTAGCAAGTCCGACCAGTTGTCGTGCTGATAGTCCACAAAACACCTGATGTATTGTTCCACCACCGCATTGGCTCCCTCTGCTGCGCCGTTCATGCTGGGATGAACCTCTGAGCTCAGTTCTTGTGTGGACCCAATAGATCTCAGGACCTCTCTCCAGAACTTGGCTGTGAACTGGACTCTACGGTCTGAAATGATCCTCTTGGGTACTCCATGCAGGCGATAAATGTGTTTCACAAACATTTTCGCTAATTCGTTTGCGGATGGCAATCCTGAGCAAGCAATGAAGTGTGCCTGCTTAGAAAACAAATCAATAACAGTCCAAATTACTTTATGCCCACTGCTGTCTGGGAGTTCCATGATGAAGTCCATTGCGACCTCTTCCCATGGCCGTTTCGGGCTCTCTGCTGCAGGTGCTGTAGGTTCTGGGCTCTTGGATCCAATCATCCACGGCTGGCCTTGTTCCTCCTCCGAGGCCTCCCCTTTGGTAGGACTCTTCGTCACCTGAAGTTGGGGGTCCTCTTCCAGAGGTCGGTTGGGCATTTCCCCCTCCGAGGCCTCCCCCTTAGTTGGACTCTTTGTCACCTTCAGTTGGGGATCCTCCTCCGGAGATTGTTTGCCCTTTTCCTCTTCCGAGGCCTCCCCCTTGGTAGGACACTTCGTCACCTTAAGTTGGAGATCCTCTTCCAGAGGCTGTTGGCCCAGATGACTTTTCTGTGCGGGCATCTGGGGCCCTCTCTTAACCACCGTGGCAATTGGTACACACGTTTGTTCTTCGGCAATTCCCTCCTCTGAGGCCTCCCCCTTGGTAGGACTCTTTGTCACCTTAAGCTGGGGATCCTCTTCCAGAGGTCGTTTGCCCAGATGACTTTTCTGTGCTGGCATCTGGGCCCCTCTCTTTACCACCATGGCGACTGGTACACACATTTGTTCTTCGGCAATTCCCTCCTCCGAGGCCTCCCCCTTGGTAGGACTCTTCGTCACCATAAGTTGGGGATCCTCTTCCAGAGGTCGTTTAGGCTTTTCCCCCTCCGAGGCCTCCCCCTTAGTTGGACTCTTTGTCACCTTAAGTTGGGGATCCTCCTCCGGAGAATGTCTGCCCTTTTCCTCTTCCGAGGCCTCCCCCTTGGTAGGACACTTCCTCACCTTAAGTTGGGGATCCTCTTCCAGAGGTTGTTGGCCCAGATGACTCTTCTGTGGTGGCATCTGGGACCCTCTCTTTACCGCCGTGGTGGCTGTTGCGCACGTTTGTGGCATTGGGGCTGGAGCCAAGCACTCTGATGCCCTGTGGCCAAGTTGACAACAATGGTGGCATTTAATTGGGCCCCACGAGGAATGGAACCTAGTTACATCTCTAAACTCAGGAACCGTTTCATCACACTGCCTTGCTCTCCAACTTGCAGCTGCCCCCTTGGTAAACCCTTCTTCCATGGTGGAGATTGCTTCTCTGTAGGAAGGTGGAGTAAGAACCTTTTGGGGCATTGCAGATGCACCTTGTTCCGCTTCCCATCTTGCAGGCCTGGCTTTGGTAATCCCTTCTTCCATGTTGGTGATTGCTACTCTGTAGGAAGGTGGGGTAAGAACCACTTGGGGCCTTGCAGGCGCACATTTTCCCGCCATCCACAATGCAGGCCTCTGTTTGGCAATCCCTTCTTCCATGGAGATTTCTTCTCTGTAGGAAGGTCTGGTAAGAACCTTTTTGGGCCTTGCAGGGGAGACTGGAACCGGTGGGGAGGTCAATCCCTCAGTTGGCCACTGCCCAGCTTTCTGCCATGGTGCCATCTGCTGAGGGAGGGCAGGTGCCCACTGGCATCCCTCCCATCCATGACCTGGGGTTAAGACCCATCCCGGGGTTGCCTGCTTCACAGGTTGCAGCTCAACCAATGATGGCTGGCTAAGGGGTTTTACGTGCCAAGAACCCTCCTGCTGGCTTGGAGGAGTTATGGGCCAAGTAGGTGCCCTCTGCTGGCTTGGAGCATTTCCCCATGCTGATGGCAAAGGAGTTGGTAAGTAGCATCTCTTCCATCCAAGTCCTGGGAGGAAAGCCCAATTTACTGCCCAATTTGCTTCATTTACTGGTTGCAGCCCCATTTGTGGTGGCTTGCAAGTGACAGATGCTGGAAAAATTACTTCTTCCTGTCTCCTTTGAAATTCCCATTTTGAAAGGGAATCTTTCTCCCAGCTAATTGCAGGGTGCTTAGCCATTTCATTTATTGCCGTCTGGAAGGAGCCCAAACCTCTGTTCTAGGGTTTTTTTTTCCAAGCCTTGTTTCCAAGCTGGGGGGAAGGAGGGATAGCATGCACTCACAATTTGCTGAAGAAATATTTCTGCGACCTTCCTTCGTCTTGTCGTGTCTCCTCCTGCATTCCTCCTGATGCAATTAAACTGGAAGCAGCATTCCATTGCCTTTGAAGTTCCGCACTCAGCTTCTTATCACCAAAAGCTTCTCATTTACTCTTCGCTGATATTTACGCTGTCCCGGTCAGCATTGGGAATGCCGAGACCCCATCACCAGATCTTCCATCACCAGCCCTTCCCCCTTGATAGGGGGAGGGAGCTAGTGAATTATTTTAAAGTAGAGAGTTGAAATAATGTTAGGGTTCTAAATACCATGCAGAAATAAATCATTGTCCAAGGCAAAACATCCTTTAAGGTCCAATTTATTCCGCAGGCATGTTAGCACGGCTATGGAAAATTTCAACTCTGAATTACATCCTGTAAGTTCACCCAGTTGAAAGTTCATGATCTCTCCCACACCCACAAATCCATCACATGTTCCAATCATCATCTTCCACGCTGGCATGTACACCCATCTTCTTCCGGCCAGGTGTCGAGATGCGAAGACAAAAGATGACCTTGGCTTCTACAAAAGAATGTCAACAATCCATTCTACAATCCTACTCCTTTCTATTCCCCCCTCCCAACTACTACACTATTGAAACAGCATAGAAAATTATAAGAAAGTGTGGCAGGCCAAAGATCCTAAAAAGAACATAACTACAGGCCTGACATAAAGGCTCTGGAGCCTGGGGAGGGCGAAAAATGGCTTTAAAGAAGGGTGAACTCAACTGGCCAGCGCGCGCATGCGCGCTGGCCAGCTGACAAGGCAGCGCCTCATGTGCCCTGACAAATGGCTCCGCGTGCCACCTGTGGCATGCATGCCATAGGTTCGCCATCACTGGAATAGACTTATGTCCTGGTCAAGAATAGATACGATATGGATGTCACCGGAGTTAAAATCAAATGTGCAAGAAATAGAAATAGAAGCAAGCACTTGGGCAGATCATAATCCAATTGCAGTTAAGTGGAAAGGACAAAAGAGAAAATGGAGATGGACATTGAATCAATCAATACTAAAAGATAAGGAATTTATACAAAGTATGGGAAAAGACTGTTGTTCCTACCTGAACGGTTGTTCTCTGTGCACTGTGGGAGAATCCAAGCGTGGGTTAACTTCTGTTCGGTTGCCTAGAGACTGAGAAGAAACTTTTGGCCATGCCTCATCCACTCGGCTCTCTCTCCAGTTCTTTGACAAAGGCGCTGACCATGAAAATGTCTATCTCACCCCAACACTAGACCAATGTCACATAGGATGGGTTGAATTCTCTCGCAGCACACAGAGAACAACTGTTCAGGTAAGACCAACAATCTTTCTCCTGTGCGCTGTTTGGAGAATCCAAGCATGGGATATACCCAAGCTTAGAGTCTCAAGAGCAGGAAGATGATTGGTCCAGGGACCATTGCGATGAATGAACCCTCTGAAGCACTTGGTGACCAAAGGAAGCTTCTGCCAAGGCAAAAACGTCCAGCTTGTAGTTCCTGATGAATGGCGACAGCGAGGCCCAGGTAGCCGCCCTGCAAATTTCTTCAATCGAGGCTTTAGTGACCCAAGCCGCTGATGTAGTTGCACTGCAAGTTGAATGAGCTGTAATAAGTCTCAGAACTGAACAAGTCTGATACTCATATTGCCTTCGCAATGCAAGCCCTCAGCCAGCGCCTGATAGTTGAAGGAGTCACCTGTTGACCCATGGATGCATGCTGGAATGAAATAAAAAGTGATTCCATCTTTTGGAAAGATGCTGTCCTCTTGATATAATGATGTAGAGCCCTCTGAATATCTAAGGCATGCCAACGCTTTTCTAGATGGTGGGTAGGATTCAGGCAAAAGTCCAGCAATACAATCTCTTGAGCCCTGTGAAACCATGAGTTCACCTTCAGGACAAACAACTGGTTGAGACGTAGAGTGACCATACTGGGTCTAAAGATGCACAGATCATCTCAAACTGACAGGGCTCCCAGCTCTGAAATCCTCTGAAATTCAGAGGTTCAAACAGAGCGATTTGAGGAATGTAGGACAATGGAAAGGTCCCAAGTGGGATAACGATGAACCACGGGAGGTCTCAAGTTTGCTGCACCCTTCAGGAAACTGCATAACCTTGGATGATGCAAGATGGGATGCAGAAGCCTGTTGTCTAAGAGTGTTGGGTGCCAGACTAGCTAGGCCATCCTGAAAGAAGTCCAGGGGTTGTGGTATTGACACTGATAAAGGCCCCACGTGACTTCTGGTGCACCACCTGCAGAAGGCAACTCAGATCGCATTGTAAATCTGATTGGTTGATTGGTATCTGGATGCCTGAATAGTCCGGATGACCCTCCTAGAGAACTCACCTCATCTCAAGCTGTCCCTCTCAAGTGCCAAAATGTTAATTGGAGCCACTGAGGATCCGGGTGGACCAGTGACCCCTGGCTGAGAGAGACCCTGTCATGGGGAATTCTCCAGGGGCGTGATGCTGAGAAACTGACAAAGTCCGCATACCAGGGGCATCTGGGCCAGTGGGACGAGAACAAGGAGGATCTCGGCCCTTTCCACAAGCTCCTTCCGAGTGACCCTCGGGATGAGGGGAAGCGGAGGAAAGGCATACAGGAGTCCCTGTGGCCAAGGAGTGAGGAGAGTGTTGACACCCTCTGCCCCTGGTATTGGGAACCTGGAGAAGAATCTTGGAAGATGAAAGTTCTGTGGGCTGGCAAAGAGCTCCACTGTCAGCCGTCTGAATCTCTTCAACAGACTCTGGAACAGGTCCGGATGAAGTCGCCATTCGGAGTGATCTATGGTCAATCTGCTCAGCCAGTCCACTTGGATATTGTCTATGCTGGATAGGTGGTCTTCCCGTATTGAAAGGAGGTTGCGTTCCGCCCAAAGCTACAGCTTCTACACTTCATACATGACAGCTCTGGAACGGGTGCCTCCTTGATGGGTCACATGTGCTTTTGCAGCCACTGACATTGTCTGTCAGTAAAAGTACATGGTGTCCTGCAATCCTGGGCTGGAATTGTCAGAGGGCCAGATGGGCAGCCCTGAGCTCCAGCCAACTGATATTGTTCTCCAGCTCCTCCTGGGACCACCTGCCCTGAGTCATGTGCAATTGGTTGTGAGCGCCCCAGGCAAAGAGGCTGGCATCTGATGTGATGGCCATATGCTGGGGCTCCTTGAAGAGACATCCCCTCTCCAGGGCCAGCGAAGTCCACCAAAGGAGGGAGTGTAGGACCCTCAGTGGAACCCAAACTGGGGAGTTGGAACTGCTCCTGCCGGATCACTGTTGTGGGAGCAGGAACCTTTGCAATGTTCTGGCATGCAACCGCGCCCAAGGGACGATCAAAATGCATGAAATAATTGTCCCTAGTAGTTGGGAAAGCAGAACTAACGGCACTGACCTCAGTGTCTGGATTTGGTTCACCATTGACTGAATGCTGGAGTGGAATTTGGGAGAGGAAGACCTCAAATGCAATTGTGTCGATGGTGGCTCCTAGATGGAACAGGTTGGTTGACGGAAGTAGAGTGCTCTTTTCCTAGTTCACAGAAAAGCTGTGCTTCTGCAGGGACTGGAGAATGATGCGTAGGTCCCGCTGTGCTTGCCAGTGGCACGACAACTGGATGAGGATATCATCTGGGTAGCACTGTATCCGCACTGGTCGAGATGGTAGGTCTGCCACAACCACTTCTAGAAGTTTGGTGAAGGTTCTGGGAGCTGAAGAAAGGCGGAAGAGAAGGGCCCTGTATTGGAAGTGGCATCCTATGTAGCAGAACCTCAGGAACCTCCTGTGTGATAGATGGATGGGCACATGGAGGTACACTTCCTTGACATCAATGGATGTCAGCTGATCTCCCTCTCATATGCAACCCAAGATGGATTGAAGGGATTACATCTTGAAGCGTTTGTATGCTATGTGAACATTGAGTCTTTTCAAATCCAGGATAGCTCTCCACACACCCGCGAACTCTTTGGGACCAGGAATAGAATGGAGCAAAACCCTAAGCTTTCCTGCTCTGGAGGAACTGGTTTGATTGCCCTGATGTTTAGGAGATGTTGAATCTCAGCCTCCATAAGTCCTTTTTTGGAAGGGCAGTTGGGAGTTGAGCACTGAATGAAACGTCTCAGGGGGTTGGACACAAACTCCAGGGTAAGACCCAATCTCACTGTCTGACAGACCCACGCGTCCATGGCTGTCGCCTCCCATTGGTTGGCGAAGAGTTGTAACCATCCACTATGGGAAGGCTGTGAAGGGAGTCACTTGCTCCTGTGATAGGGTCTGTTGCCATACCCTTGAAATAGCCATCGGGAGTATGGCTGTTGCCTGCCCCCAAGACTGCCTCTCCTGAGGGCGGTCACCTGCTGTGGGGGGGGGGGGGTTATGTGGTTGAAATTGAGCACAGAAAGCAGAGTCCACCGCTCGAAGGGACTGTCTGCAAAAATCTATGATTCACTCATCTGTAAGAGAAAGGCAGAACTTTCCTCTTGTCCCTGTCCTCTACCAAAATAGGATCCAGAGAATCCCCAAAGAGGTAGCCTCCCTTGAAGGGAGCCGAGGCAAGGCACCACTTGGACCTCATATCCGACTGCCAATGGCAGAGCCACACAAGGCGGCATGATGTTACATTAGAGGCCAAGATCCTAGACACAAATTTGGCTGCGTTAAGGGTGGCATCAGCCGAATATTCAGTGGCAGCCGCCATCTTATTAATGTCTTAAGGCAGCCTGATGTCCTCGGGGGGGGGCACCCTGGCCTGCAATTGGCAAAGCCAGATGAGCGAAGACCTATTAAAGAAGGATGCGGCCGTCACCACCTTAATAGCCCAGGCTGCCGCTGAATGGGTTTTGCAGAATGATGACTCCGCTTTCTTATCCTCCACTTTCAGGCCTTCTGATAATTTGGATGGAAGCACCACCAAGGAGGCCAGAGAGGCCACAGGGGTGTCCACCTTGGGCCACTGTAGCAGTCCAGGCCGATGGTGTATAGCTTCCTATCACTGCCACTAGGGACTGAGGTCGACCCTGGTTGGGACCATTGGCATTGTACCACGTCAACGAACAGCTGAGGAGAAGGAATAATATCCTGCTCCGCCGCTGGTTCCTTGAATAGCCTTTCACTAGGATCCTGAGAAGATGAGGCCGTCTCTGTAGGCTTGTCCGGGCCACTGCCTTGGCCTTGTTAAACAAGGCTGGTTTGAATAGGCCCATGAAGGCAGGCTTGTCTGGGGCGAGAACCTCATCTTCTGACAACTCCTGGTCACCTAGGTGACCCTCCCCCACTAACAAATCCTCGCTATGGATGGATGTAGGAGGGAGGTTTTGCTCTCTGAGAGAAATCTGTGGCTGCAGATGTGGCGGGAGGACCTGCTCCAGGATGGGAGGACGTAAATGGCCTTTGCTAGAGAGAGCAGCCTCTACACTCTGAGAGATGGCCTCTGAAATATACATGCGTAATCGGGGGGAAAGGCCAGAGCCCTGACTTTCCTCAGACCAGAGACCACTAAAGTGGGTGATCTGGCTCTGCCTGCCGAAGCTGCCCCTGCTGATGCTAAGCAGTCGAAGGGGCCGAAATCCTCCTCAAAGCAGGTAGCCTGAAGAGATTGAAAATCAGGGGGACCCTCCAAAGACCAATCCTGTCCCTCTTCCTGTCTCGACTGGGGAGAGGAGGGGGCGTTGGCTGTGGAGGAATAGGGGCCTCCCTTTCCTCTATCGCTGCCATGTTGGTTCATTGGGCCTTGGCGAATTGCTTCTTCAATGCCTTCAAGCGGAGTTGGGCATCCCTATTGGGGGCTGAGGGATCCCTTGAGGAAGAGCTCTGAGATCTAGCAGTCTTAGAGGTATTTCTGGTCTTAGCTCCCCTGGGACAATTGCGATTGCTGGAGGAGCCAGCTTCTGAGGCCTCCCTACTGATGATCTACCATTTTGAAAACCTGGCTGGGCCTGGCGAGTTCCATGTGGTTGAACCAAACAAAATGATGAGGCCTAATGACACGAGGCCAAGCACAAAGCAGCCAAACGCTCCGGGTCAGGGGAATGTGCTACTCATAACCTACAGGGGAGGAACAGCCCCTGCATAGACCGCCCGCATAGACTTTCTGAAGCTAAATCCGATGCGAAATGCCCAGAGCGTGACCGAGTTCTCGGACAGGACTCCTGGCGTCATAAAGCCTTTCTTATGGTTGTAGTGGCCGAAAAGGAGAAGTGTGCCGTTTTCTAGGCTTCCCGCCGCGTCCAATGTCGATATCGGCTGCCCACGCAAAAAAGCCTCTACCTGCCTTGCTAGCGCACCCCAGCAACGGGCAATGCGTTGGAGGAATCGCCGGAGGCAAAGAGGCAAATGGCAGCTGGTCCGAAGTGTTAGAGCGGACCAGTACTCACACCTGACCCAGGAGGCTCAGAGAACCCCATGGCGGTTAAAACTGCTCTTCCCGACTCCCCGCTTGATGGATGAGAGAATTCAGATGGAATAACTACTGTCTAATTGCCTAAAACTGAAGAAAAAAATGGGTCACGTCTGCTAGACTCAACTGAGAAGAAAGAACTGGAGAGAGAGCCAAGTGGATGAGGCATGGCCAAAAGTTTCTTCTCAGTCTCTAGGCAACCAGACAGAAGTTAAACCATGCTTGGATTCTCCAAGCAGCGAGAAAGGAGAAAGAAATGGACTTCTTTTTCAAAGAGAAGAGAAAAAAAGAGACTTCATTACAAAATGTATGGAACACTGCTAAAGCATACATTTGTGGACTAGCTATAACATACACAGGGGGAAAAAACAAGAAAAAGAAACAAAACCAAAAGACATTAGCAAAAGAACACAAAAGACTGGAGTTAGAACGATAGAAAGAACCAAACAAGAAGATTCTAAAAAATCAAATGGAATTAATATAATATAAAATAAATCTACAAGATCCGTGATGGCGAATCTATGGCACATGTGCCCAAAGTGGCGCACACAGCCATGTCGCTCAGCACGCGCAGCCATGTCGCTCGGTATGTGCACCCTTACATGTTTTTCTTTCGGGTTTCTGGCACACATGCGCACGAGATGATCAGCTGTGCTTCATGTGCACAGCAGTGCCAAAACCCAGTGTCTGCATGTGTACCGGCCAGCTGATTGTCAGGTGCACATGAGCCCCAGAACCCAGAAGTTTGGCTTTTCTGGAATGTGATCCCTTCGTTTGTGTGGCAGTGCCAAAAACTGGCCTGTGCATGTGCACTGGCCAGCTAATCATCTGGAAATTCAGCTTTTCTGGAATGCAGCCCCAACAAGAGCGTGCACATGCAACATTTCCACACTAACTTTTTGGCACTCGGTGCTGAATCACCATCACTGTACTAGATAAAGAAGAACTGGCACAAAAAATAAAAAATGCTAAACAGAACTTTTTTGAAAACACAAATAAACCAGGAAGATAATTGGTATATAAATTGAAAACAGAGAAAGAGAAGAAATTGATACATAGGATGGTAGATGAGAAAGGAACTTTATACTACCAAAATGAGGATGAAAAAAATAATAATTCAATATTATTATGAAAAGTTGTATGAGCAAGAAAACGTTTCAAAAGAGAAAATTAAATAATATTTGGAAAAAGCAGAACTAGCTAAAGCAGTGTTTCCCAACCTTGGCAACTTGAAGATGTCTGGACTTCAACTCCCAGAATTCCCCAGCCAGCATTCGCTGGCTGGGGAATTCTGGGAGTTGAAGTCCAGACATCTTCAAGTTGCCAAGGTTGGGAAACACTAAGCTAAAGTACCAGAAAAAGTAAAAGCTATATTAAATGAACAAATATCTATGATGGAATTGTCATAAGCGATTAAGAGACAAAAGAGCAATAAAACACCAGGACCAAATGGACTGCCAGCAGAATTTTACAAATGTTTACAAGATACTCTAGGCCCATCAATGGAAGTCTATAATGAAATATTGATTGATGCGAAGGTACCAAATTCGTGGATGGAAACAAATATTACTTTGATTCCAAATGAAGACTCGGATTTAATGTACATAAAAACTACAGGCCCATATCTTTACTGAATGCTGACTATAAAATATATTCAATGATGGCAGAGAGACTAAAAAGGTTTCTAAATGAATTTATACATTTAGACCAAAATGACTTCTTGCCTAAGAGACAGATTAAAAACAATATGAGAATGATTTTAAATACATTGGAATATTATGAAGTACATCTTGGAAAACAAATGGTGTTGATCTTAGATGTGCAGAAAGCATTTGATAATGTAAATTGGCAATTTATGTTGTTACAACTAAAATCTATGGACTTTGGTGAGAGATTCATTAACATGATTAAAGGCAATATACCAGTGATGGCGAACCTATGGCACGCGTGCCACATGTGTGCGCTGGCCAGCTGAGTTCACCTTTTTAAAAGCTATTTTTCGCCTTCCCCAGGATCCAGAGGTTTTATAGGAGCCTGGGGAGGGCGAACAGAGCCTCCCCCGCCACCCCCCCCGGAGGCTTCAGGGACCGTCCGGAGGCTTCCCTGAAGCCTTTGGAACGCTTAAAACAACCCTCCGAGCAAACTGGAAGTGACTTCCGGGTTGCTCGGAGGGTCGTTTTAAGCGTTCCGAAGGCTTCAGGGACCGTCCGGAGGCTTCCCTGATGCCTTCAGAGCGCTTAAAACGACCCTCCGAGCAACCCGGATGTTTGCTCGGAGGGTGGTTTTAAGCACTCCGAAGGCGTCAGGAAAGCCTCCGGACGCTCCCTGAAGCCTTCGGAACGCTTTGCTCGGAGGGTGGTTTTAAGCGCTCCGAAGGCGTCAGGGAGCGTCCGGAGGCTTCCCTGATGCCTTCGGAGTGCTTAAAACCACCCTCCGAGCAAACATCCGGTTTGCTCGGAGGGTGGTTTTAAGCGCTCCGAAGGCGTCAGGGAAGCCTCCGGACGGTCCCTGAAGCCTCCGGAGGGCCTCCGCGGGGGTGGGGGAGGCTCTTTTCGCCCTCCCCAGGCTCCTATAAAGCCTCTGGAGCCTGGGGAGGGTGAAAAAAGCATGTAAAAATGGGGGGGTCACGCGTTGTGCGTGCATGCGCACTGGGGGGGGCCGCGTTGCATTATGGGTGCGGCACGCCCGCACATGACCCCCCTGCGCTCCCCCCACTTGTGGCACGGGAGCCAAAAAAGGTTCGCCATCGCTGCAATATACCATAAACAAATGGAAAAGGTGATGGTAAATGGAGATGACAGAGAATTTTAGTTATTAAAAAGGCACAAAACAAGGATGTCCACAATCTCCTTTACTATTTATATTGACATTAGAAGTGCTAAATAGAAATATTAGACAAGATATAGAAATTAAAGGTATGGAAATAAAAAGGAATATAAATTACAGGCATTTGCAGCCAATTTGATCTTTATCTTGGAAGACCCACAAGAAAATGGACTTAAACTAATTAGAAAAATGGAAGAATATGGTGAAGTTGCAGGACTGAAAATAAAGAAAAAACCAAAATAATAATTAAAAATGTTACAGACAAACAGAAAAAACAATTAATGAGGGAAATAGGTATACAGATAGTCAAGAGAATTACAAAATATTTAGGAATTCAACTAATGGCAAGGTGTGTAACAATTAAAGAGGATAACTATTATAAATTGGTGCAACAAATTAAAATGGATTTGGAGAAGTGGAAAAATCTACTACTATTATTGATGTGAAGAGTAGTCACTATAAAAATGAATATCCTGCCAAGATTGCTATATTTATTTCAAACAATACCAATAAAACTGGGAAAAATATTTTGAAGATTTAAATAAAACAATATTAAAATATATTTAGCAAGGGGAAAAAAGCAAGGAAAAGCTTGCAAATGTTGCAAAATTCTAAAAATAGATGTGATTTTGGCTACCAGATTGGGAATTGTATTACCAGGCTTTGATACTTACTTGGTTGAAAGAATGGATTGGCTTGAGGAACAAAGTCTATTGACCTTGGACGGACATGATCTTGAACTACGTTGGCATGCTTTTTTATAGTTAGAGAAAACAAAATACATAGCTATTTCCAAAGACATTATGTTAGAAACACATTATTATATGGGAGGAAATTAAAGAACAACATTATTTGAAAATACCAATCTGACTTTCCATAATGGATGCTCTGATTTATCCAAATGTTATTGATATAGAGAATGTTACCAGATATAAAGATATTTTAAATGAAAAGGGGGAACTTAAAACTAAACAGGAATTGAATGATCAAGGGGTTGAGATAACATGGTGGTCATACGTGCAGATACGATCTAAATACGAGAAGTATGTTAAAGTATATGGTTTAAATAAATAATTAACAGAACTAGATCAGATATTAACAGGGACAGATGAAAAATTAATAATGAAAATATATATCTATTTATTAAAAATTAAAATGGAAGATGAACAAGTAAAAGAGACAATGATAGTATGGGCTAAACGTTTTGGCTATTCAATTAAATGGCAGAAATTATGGAATAAAAATTATAAATTAAAAATGTCTACTGCACACAAAGAAAATCTTTATAAAATGTTTTATAGATGGCATTTTCCGCCCTCAAGGTTAGCAAAGATATTTAAGGATAAATCTGCAAAATATTGGAAATGTCACCAGATATCTGGTTCATACTATCATATGTGGTGGACATGTTAAAAAGTGAAAACATATTGGACAAAAATACATACATGGCTTGAAAAAATGATAAAACAACATATAGATTTGAAACCAGAGACGTTTTGTTGGGCATTTTACCAGACAAGTATAACAAGGGGAATGTGTATCTGATTTTACATGTATTGACTACAGCGAGAATAGTATTTGTACAACAATGGAAAAGTGAAGAGATCACAACAGACGAAGATATGATTAGAAAAATATTAGAATGTGCAGAAATGGATAAGCTAACACTTACAATTAAGGAAAAGAAAGAAACTGAATATTTTTTGACTTGGGACTTATTTTATCAATGGCTAGCTGACAAAAATAGGAGCTAGAAATAGGGAAATATATGAAAGGATTAGTGATATAAAGAAGATAGTTAACTTGGTTAAACAAATAGTATGATTATTACTGTCATTAATATTAATGTAATTGATATTAATGTAATGAATATGGTTGTAAACACTGTGATTATTATTTCCTAAAATGATTTGTACCCAGACAACACAATGAAAAAATTGAAATTTTTGTATGCTATAAAATAAAAACTTATTACAAAAAAAGAGAGTAATCTTTCATGATTCAGGATCAAGCCTGCCTATAGAAATTACAGGACAAAAAATGCATCTATATACACGTCTGCTGTTCAGGCATTTTACCTTTATTGGACTGCCTCATTTGTTCCTGCTCAGAAAAACTCCTTTCAGCAAAGAGTTGTGGCATTTGCTTCATGGAGTATATTTATGCCAACTTTTCAAAGACAGGTTGAATTTGTTCAACCCATCTTTGAGAAATATTATACATGTGCCTTTGACAACTTTCTGTTGCAGTTCATCATATGGAAGCATTATCACTTAAAGTTGAAATCAGCATATGAACTAACCTTGTTGAATTTAATTTAAAGCTTGCCATACTCCTTGTGGGCTTATCACCATCTATATTCTAAAGAACATTATAAAAACCATAAAAGCAGCAAGGGGCACTCACTCTGTCCATCTTGCGAAAAGGATATTTTCCGGCAGGATTTTAAATGATGACCTGAGGACCAAAGTTCTTTGTTTTCACCTTCCAAACAGGAGTATGAGTATCTGTAATTATGATTTTAAAATGGAAAGAGAAGCATCAGGCAGCTGTTCAAACAATTCCTGCATCCAATAGTGCCTACCTTTAACCAATACAGATATACCCAACTATCTTCTTTTGCTACTATTCATATACACATACCTCATTTATACTGCATACATCTGCAGTAAACAGTAACATACATGCATACACATACACACACACACACCTTCCCTAATCTGCCAATCACACCCTACTGCACTAAGTGTTTGTTTCTCCAGCAGATACAGAATCTCCCTCTTCCTATCAGTCCTCAATCTCTCCACCACCAGAGAATCTGTTTTATCAACATCATACACTTTCTTCCATTACACAAAATAACGTTATCTTTTAAGACAGGGGTCCCTAACCCACAGGCCGTGGTTCACTAGTGGCCCTTGGCAGGGGTGGGATCCTACCAATGTAGCAACTGGTTCACTTTGCATGCATGCACAGTTACCCATCACTCCGACGAATAGCTGATTACACAGCAGGGGCAGCAGTGCTCGTGCATGTGCGTGTTGCACGTGTGTGTGAAATTCGCTGTTTCCCAATAAAAACAGGTATGGAGCAGGAGCGGGTGGGCAAGCATGAACCAGTTTGCTCTCCACTGCTTACCGGAACTACCAGTTCGCCTGAACTGGTCCAATCTGGTAGAATTCCACCCCTGGTCCATGGTCTGTTTGAAACTGGGCTATGTGAATGGTGGGCAAGCATACATGTGTGTGTGTAGCTCCACTTGCATGAGTGGTGGGCACTTTCATTTGTGTGAGTAGTAGGCATGTGTGCCTGTTGCTTATGCAAATGGAGCTGCACGCACGCACCTATGACTCACAGGGAACCATCCCGTCTCCTTATCAGGCCAAGCTGGAAAGGTTGGAGTCTGATGCTTTAAAAGACATACAGACATGCACCTAATTTCTCTTTCTACCCACACAATCCCTATTGTATAATGCGTTTTCAAATAATCTTTTTATATATAGAGAGATAATCATGTTTTGGCACTTTTACTGTCTTTTTTGTGGCAAGCCAACAGATTCTGTCTGCTCTAATCTGTAACTACTTTATTCTCAGTAAAGTATACTTTTTTAGGGGGAGGGGGAGCCTTTCTTTGCTAATTAAACTAAGTAGATGGATGACATTGATTTAGTCACAAATACACAGACCCCTTCTCTCTCTCTCTCTCTCTCTCTCTCCCCCCATCTCCCATTAATAAAGACAGGAATATCCTCTCCATCTCTCACACATAAGCAGAAATACACAGAAATTTTCTTTCTAGCACATACAATATTGTGGATGGTCCTGATACAAACAGGTCTCCCTTTTTCAACCATACCTACCACTTCTACCCACATCTCTCTCTCAGCCACACTTGGATCAAAACTCTTGATCACTTGCAATCTCTTCTCACAACTGCACATTTTCTGGCCTGTTCACAAAAAACAGATCCCCTCTCTCAGGAAGACATGTATTTGATGTACATCTACCCAAATATCCCAAAGCTTTTAGTCCACGGCTGTTAAACTCATGGCCCATGGTCCAGATGTGTCACGCACTGGCCACACCCATGCCCAGTTTAGTGAAGGGGAAAAAATGTCCCGATATGTCACATGACGACGCCATGACGATGCAAGTTTGACAACACTGCTTTAGTCAGTCATACAGATGCCCTTCCTATGCTTTTTCCCTCTACAGGCAATTGCTTTTATCAGCTATAGACACACAACCTTAGTCTCTTAATTGTACACAAAGCTTCTCTTCCTCTCTCTCAATTATGGACAGCACCCCTCTATCAATGACAGACACTGTTTCTTAAGCAGGTCTCATCATCCTACACAGAGATTCCCACCCACACATACACAGCACTCTTTAGCCACACACCATCTCTATCTCATATCTACTCTCCAAAACTCTCCTTAATGTCTCTCTGGTTCCTCTTTGGATAAGAGAGCATAGCTTTCAGCCACAAAGAGCCAATCTCTTTGTACTTCTTCAACATACAGATATCTTCTTTCTCTTTTAAATCACTCAGCAGAAAACCCCTCTCCCCCCCAAAAAAAGTAGAATGGTCTCCTTTCTCCAAATGACCAACCTGTCCTCTTTCTTAACTACATGTATACAATTACAACTTCTTGCTTCTTGTTCTTACATACACAATCACACACCCATCAACAATTACATATTCTGTTTACCTAGGAAGAAAAGCCAGCGTCGCGATGAGACAACGTGCGGTCTCGACAGTCTGAGACCGCCGTTGATACTTTTATCGCTGCATGGTCCATATGGACCTAAACCGTCCCGAAGAGACAGTGAACAGGGAGACAAATCCTTGCTGGTCTCAGGGACATCGCAAAGTCCCTGATTGACCCAAGGGAAGCTCTCCAAGCCGGCGGTAAACAGACAGCCCCAGGCTGACAAAGTCGGAGACGGCTCTGGAAAGAAGGCAGTGAAAGTGAGTCCATCTGGTGAGATTTTTTCTTTGAGAATGATTGCCCAAAGAAACTTTTTTTAAAGATATTCTTTAAGCAAAAGAATAAAGCGGCAAAATTTATCTTTATTGGACTGCCTTAGAAAGTTTTTTTTTTCCTTTTTCTTTGTAACAATGTTTTGTGGATTGAAGTGATCGTAATTCTTCCCATTTCTCCTCTTAAGTGAATGAGTGGATTTTTCTTCTTCTATTCTTTGCTACCTTATTTTTTGGCTGAACTAAAATCTTTTATTATTCTACCAATCCTCCCTACTACTGCTTATTAAATTTCATTAAAGACACTTAAAGACCTTTGTTTTCCATAAGCTTGAAATAAATAGGAGAAAGTTTGAATCTGTCACTCGGAAGCCAGAACTTGGGTTTTGGGTTTTTTTGAAACAATGTATCCTTTGTTCTCTCTCCTTTGATTTTACTGACTCTGTAACTGGAGGGTTTGCAGCTTACTTGTGGAGACTGATAAGGACTCAAGGGCACGGACTGTTTTGGCAGGTGCTTTTGTGAAATATTTTGGCAAGGGAGGGAAAAGAAAAGAAGAAGATAGAACCCTTCCTTTTTGAAAAAACTAAAAGGAACTTGTGCTTAAGTCATTTCAAAATAAAGGCACTTATATATATATAAAAAAGACATTGAAGGCTAGAGTGACAGTGGATTTTAGACTCCTTTTTTCTTCTTTCTCCTCTTTTTTCTTTTTGGAAATATGTATCAATATGCAGATGAGGAAACCTTAGGTTTTCAAGATTTTTTGGTTGGAATTCAAAACATATTGGAAGGATTTGGGAGATTTGAGAAGAAGTTGGATAGATTATTGTTGGATAGATTATTGCAAAAGATGAAGGGGTTGGAGCCCCCAAAATTAAAGAAGAGAATGAAGATATAGAAGATAAAGATAACAGATGAACTTACTAATGGAGCATTTATGAGTGAAAGTGGAAAGAAGGGAATATGGAAAAGTGAATTTGATAATCTGGAGCTCTATCCCTTGTGTCAAGATATGGAATTAATGATGGAATTAAGAGAAACAGTTCCAGAAATACATTTGATAATCAAAGATATGCTAATTTCAATACCAGTTCAAGGGCGACGAGACTACTTGAGAGATATTTTAAGCAAAAAAGTGCGGAGAGAAGTTTTTAAAAACCTTATAAAGAAGTTAATAAAAGAATTGATGCAACAACTGGCAAAAGAGATAAGACTGTTCTGTTACTGGAAAGATACAGGTTGATAATGTTGATGTTAAAAAAGTTAGTTAATTTTTTGGTGATTAATAAGTAGGACGTTGTAGATGCTTTTAGATTGTTTTTTAAAATGTTTATTCATTAACAAATAATTCGTTACGATAATAATAATGAAATAATAATTTTAACTAGTAAAAGCAACTTGGATATAAACCACAAATTGAGACGAAAAAAGATTTATTAATTTTATTAACAAATTTGTGTTTAGATTTTGTTATAAAGATGTAATTTTTCTTGGATACTTATAAACTTTATTAACAATTTTTTTGTTTAGATTTTGTTATAAAGATGTAATTTTTCTTGGGTCTGATGAGAAGAGATGTGATATAAATAGTAAATAATTTTTACCTAATTACAATAATAATAAGGAAATGCTAATGGATAATGCTTAACGATTTCTACATGTGTTGGCATTGGTAAAAGCAATTAGATATAAGCCTTAAAAGGGGGGGGAATGTTTAGATATCTTATTAATTGATTTTTTTTCTTTCAGAATATGTTATGAGGTAACTATTGGAGGTTTATTGGAATAGTTAATGAATGCCAGTAGGTGGTTGTATCTTTAAATACAAATGATTCCAGATAAAAGCACGTTTAAATAATTCTAGTTAAATGAGAATGGTGGTACATTGATAGTAAAATACTATCGATTCTTGACTTAAATGTACAATTCAATATGAAGGAAGTATAAATAATGATTGTGGTAGTAACACACGAAATCTATTTGTAACCAATTGACACACTTTCTACAAGATGTAATGAAGGATGATTCTTTTTTTGTGTTTCTGTTTAATTAAAATAATAAAAAAATTTGGAAAAAAACAACAACAACTACATATTCTCTTTCTCCAACACATCTTATTTGACTTTTTGGTATGATTTCTACTAGTGACTACACCGGATCTTCTAAAGTCAGCCCAACATAACAGTAAATAGGAAAGATTCCATACTAGCTCTGGGATGTCTGGAAGCCACAAGGTTCTCTAGGTCTCAAGTGAGGAAATGGTTTTAGCTTTAGAAACATTTCCTGTTACTAACCATCACAGAGATACTCTTTAAACAGATACTTCCTCTCAAATGTGTTTTTTCTATACAGAGAGATGGATATTCATTCTCTCTTAAACATATACAGTTAGCCTCTCTCAATCTGTAACCATACATAAATCCTTTTTCTCTTAGTCAACTGTATAAAATCTAACAATGGAAACATACATGCTTTTCTTAAACACTTACACAGATTCATCTCATTGAACTACTGATGCACCAGGGAGGTTTTTTTACAATCTCCATATACCTGATACAAGAAGAAGGCTCAACCAGTAAATTTATCTAAGAAGTTGAACTCACACATAGACATCACCATCAACATCTCCAATAGCTATGATGTCCCGGAAGGGGTGAAAGTCAATGGTATTTGCTGCTGCCTCAAAGAAAATGTCTTCAGGAGTATCATGGAGTCTAGGCTCCAGTCCAAGTTCTTTCTCATCTGAATGTTCCTGGATGGAGTAGACAATAAGATATAGTAATTAAATCTTCATAGTAGCTTTATAGTCCTTTCCTAATGTAATTAACAGTCCGTATACTATATATTAATGTTTATTTATTCAGTTCATATCCAACTTTCTTCAGAAGTTACATTGCTTTCCACTGACGCCTCCCTACATTTTTCTCCCACAAAAGGAATCCTGTCAACCCAAGTCTCCCCAGATTGAATTGAATTAATTGAACTTTATTTGGCCAAGTGTGATTCAACACACAAAGAATTTGTCTCTGATACAGAAGTGTGCATGCAAATCAACAGAATCATTATCATCATCTCAATAAAAGGGGGGAGAAAGGAAGATAATAATAATGATAGACAATAATACTACAATCAGACTACTACATAGATATTAGACAGTACTGTGAGAATTAGGTATACAGCAGAGTGGTGGTGGGTGGCTGGGAACTGTCCCTGAGTCTAGGTATTTTGGCCTGCAATGCCCTGTAGTGCTGTCCTGAGAAGTTGAAACAATTTATGTTCAAGATGTGAGGGGTCTGCCGATATCTTCTCAGCCCTCCTTATAACCTGCACAATATACAGGTCTTGCGTGGAAAACAGGATGCTTGCAATTGTTCTTTCTACAGTCTTTGCTAACCATTAGACTCTGTACCTCTCCTGTTTGGTTGATGTACCAAACCAGATAGTTATAGAAGTACACATTCAAGTCCAATTTCTTAATCACTCCTAGACCAATTGGCTTTTGAATCCTTCCATCCTTTTTTCAATAGTTCATTAGCCACCATCCCTAGAATAGGGAAGCCTGGAGAGGGAGTCAGTTTCGGTTTGCCTGCCCTGGAGCAATCTCTTCCGATGCTGGCCTTCTTTTGTACCGCTTTGGTGCCGGGAGCTCCCCATCTTTACTACCCGTAAAACTATACTTGGAATTGGGGCGCAGGACAAAAGGTAATCTATGTCCCATAAAACGCGACGAAATACCGAAATAACTAATGACTTTCAATAACTCTAAGGCAGTCCCGCGATAGCCTCTACTACTACATTCCTACCGCACCAAAGCTCCCGCACAGACTATTCATCGATCGCCTAAGCTTACGTTCCTAGACCGCTGCTTCATGACACAGAAAGCCGCGCAGGCCTCTTTCCCCGGCAAAGGGAAGTCCACGTGAGGACAAGGGTGGTGTACTCACAGCGTCAGGCGCAGCCATTTTCACTACAGCAGTCAGCTTGGGGGCACAAGCATGTTGGGAACTGAGAATGCCTGCGCAGCAAAAAGAGGCGGAGCGAGCACTTTTCCTCTGGAAGCCCAGGAGATTGAAAAGAGAAAGTGACGTGTTTATTATCGAATTGCAGGTTGGCCTTTTGTAGTTATTTTGTGTGCCGAAGTAGCCAAAGAGTATGTACATTGTCGATGTTGTTTACTGGGCAGCATGGACCCAACCATCAAAAAAAGTAAGAAACGATTAAAAACTGGAAGGAGGATTTTTATTTAATCCCCTAATACCACCCTTATCAAGAATGTTGACTACTAAATCTATAGGCTTTGATCTTTCCTTTCCTAGGTCGGAGCAGAGGACTTTAAAAGACAAACTAATCTTCCTGGAGAAAGAAAGAAATGGGAGTCCCAAAGTGCTTTTTCAAGAGGCAACTGGACTTTCTGGTCTTTTCTTTGAAGACGTTTCGCTTCTCATCCAAAAAGCTTCTGAAAAACCAGAACGTCCAGTTGCCTCTTGAAAAAGCATTTTTGGGACAACCATGACTTGGATGACTGAGAATCTCATAGACAAAGAAATGGAAGCTTTTGCTTATACCTGTGGTTTGCAAAGTTCTTTCATTCTCGCCTAACAAAGATTGAAATTCAAAGGCAAATATTTATTTCTGAGTCTCTACAAAAAGCCACATTTAGAAAAATTCTTTTCCGATTATTTTTATAGCTTATATACTGATTGCATCTCCCTAAAGTCTAACACTTAAAAATCATGGGCTTCTCCCACAAGAGGAATCCTGTCAACCCAGGTCTCTTCATATTTAAATTCAACTCAAATATCTTGACATAATACTATCATCAAATTTTGATATTACAGTATGAGTATTATCAAATGCAAGAAAGATTCAAAAAGTCTCTTGCTCCATCTCCCGGATAAATTACACAAATACAAATATATGATAATCACGGGTACATTTTTTGATGACAAATGACAAAACATCAGAATAAACATGACTAGTATTTTTGCACCTAACTAGGGCAGAAGTCTGAAAAGCTTGGATTTGCATTGTGATGTTATAATACACATTTAATCATTTTTTGTTACTCCGGTTTGTACTAGGCACCTACAACCTGCTGATAATAAAGAATCAGTGATAAGTTTGGGGCAAAATTGTGTAACATATGAATGAATGTGATATGTGATATGAAGTGAAGGAGCACAGTAATAGTCATTGGGCCTTTCAGAGAACCTAGAATAGCGATGGCAAACCTTTTTGGCTCACGTGCCATAAGTGGGGGGAAGCGCAGGGGGGTCGTGTGCGGGTGTGCCGCACCTATAGTGTGTATGCACGCTTGAGAGGCACTCCCCCCCCATTTCTGCATGCTTTTTTTGCCCTCCCCAGGCTCCAGAGGCTTTATAGGAACCTGGGGAGGGCGAAAACAGCCCCCCCCTGCTTCCCCGCAGGCCCTTTGAAGGCTTCAGAGACCTTCAGGAGCTTCCTTGAAGCCTCTGGAGTGCAAAAAAATGGCCCTATGGGCAAACCGGAAGTTTGGGAACAGATTTCCGGTTTGCTCGTAGGGTTGGTTTAAGCCCTCCGGAGGCTTCAGGCAAGTCTCCAGAAGGTCCCTGAAGCCTCCGGAGGACTAAAAAAGACCCTACAAGCAAACCGGAAGTCACTTCCGGTTTGCTCGTAGGGTCAGTTTAAGCCCTCCGGAGGCTTCAGGGACCTTCTGGAGACTTGCCTGAAGCCTCCGGAGGGCTTAAACCAACCCTGCGAGCAAACCGGAAATCTGTTCCCAAACTTCCGGTTTGCCCATAGGGCCATTTTTTTGCACTCCAGAGGCTTCAAGGAAGCTCCTGAAGCTTCCGGAGGGCCTCGGGGGTGGGAGGCTCTTTTTGCCCTCCCCAGGCTCCTATAAAGCCTCTGAAGCCTGGGGAGGGCAAAAAATGGCTTTTAAAAAGGCTGAACTCAGCTGGCCAGCATGCGCATGTGCACTGGCCAGCTGACAGGGCAACACCTCGCATGCCCTGACAAATGGCCTGACATGCCACCTGTGGCACCCGTGCCATAGGTTTGCCATCCCGGACCTAGAATGAATGAGAACAATTACTGGCAAATATCTGCTTAAAAGAAAAAAAACTTTATAAAAATTACAGCTATTATAATGGTTTTAAAAAAAACTTTTCCTGTCTTTATAGTTTCAGCTCTGAGCATACATTTTACATTTTGTAGATTCTCCTTGGAGAATCCAGCTGATCAACTCCAAAAACTATTATGGGTGCAATAAGAAAGGTATTATGTGATGCCTCTAATATCTTGACAGAAGTTTGTTTTTTGTTAAAATCCCCCTGAATTTCCATAATTCTAGGCTGCAAAGGGAGATACTGGGACTGGTAATTTTTTTAAGTCATGGCATGAGCAAGTTAGCAGTATTAGTGCTGGTCAGATTATTGCCAATTAAGATTTTAAAATATTTCAATTATATTCACACTGTAAATTTGAATTGTTTAAAATTGCTAATGAGTGGTATATTCAATTTAAATATCTCATGATTTCACAAATTGGTTCACATTTAGCTTTATTAGTCATAAGAATATTAAATATACTTCTTGGGTTATTGAATTAAATACTAAAATGTATTGTATAATCAGTTTATAATGAACTAGGGATTTATCAAAATGGGTTGTGGCAAAAAAGATTATTCTTTTACAATATATTTTATAATCAATTTACTACCTTTAATCTATACTGTTTTACAAAATGGCTCATTTGCACGGTAAAGATTTATCAATATAACTGTATAATGCTATATTTAAATGCTAAGTTAATCAGATTCACTTAACAACCGTGTTACTAATTTAAAAACTGCAGTGATTCATTTAACAAATATGGCAAGAAAAGTCATAAAATGTGGCAAAACTCACTTAACACATTTATCATTAAGCAACATAGATTTTGGGCTCAATTGTGGTCATAAATTGAGGACTACTGCATTTCATTTAATAAAATAATCTAGTCAATATACATTCAAAAATGACTTAATATATCCAAATGTTCAATCAATAAAGTCCACTAGTTTGTGGTCTAAAATTGTAACAGCCTTTGTGTCATATGCTTCAACTTTAGACATCAAAGAATAAAAAGATTGCCAAATTCTGTTTTAATTCATATGTATTATGAGCATATTATGAATTTAAAAGATATACCGGTAATTTGGGTGATAGTGCTATGAACTACCAAAAAATCCAAAATTTTATTTAACTACCAGTATATTTATTATATAGCTCACATAAAGATCATGCATTTGTTTTGAAGAATCTGTGGACGTACTATAAGAATTCATGGATGCTGATTGACAATTATCTGACTATAAATATTAAAAAGCAACCTTTTCATCATATAATAAATTCTGCAATTAGCCTAAAAAACATTATCAGAATTTGCATTAACCCCAGCCTGGTTTCTCTAAAAGTCATTTGTCTTTAGAGAGATGACAATAAAGAATTGCATATCTATTTTCCTAAGATAGTTTTTCTTTAATTGATACTTTTTGTTAGACTGGGTACACCACTATGTCAGGCCTGCAGCCATGTTCCTTTTGGATCTTTGACCTGCCACACTTCTATTCTACTATGCTGTTTCTATAATGGGGAAATAGGAGGGGGGATGGTAGGGAGTAGAATGTTATATAGCCAAAATAAAATTCCTTCCTAGATTGCCAAGGTCATCCTTTGTCTTGGCACCTCTGCACCTGACCGGAACTGGATGGGTGGGACTGCCAGCATGGCAGTGGAAGATTGGACTGTGTGATGGACTTGTGGATGTGGGAACTTTAACTTTGGGGGGGGGGGGGGAGGAATGGAAGAAGCTTCAGTTTCAGGTTTTCCCCTAGATGTGCCAGCATGGCTCTCTTAATAAATTGGAACTTTGAGCAGCACGTTGCCTTGGACTCTAATTTAATTTTGGATGCTATCTGGAACATTGACATTAACCCGAATCTCACTTAAAATACTTCACCAGCTACCCCTGAAATTGGGGTGCTGTGCAGGGTGCTGACTCACAGCACTGACCCGACCGTGGGCTGTGCAAAATCTAAGTGAAGATGGAGGAAGGGCCCATGGGGAAAGCAGCAGATGTCGGATCACCTCTCTATGCCAAGACCATCTGCAGACATTCCAAAGCTGGGGGGGGGGCTGCAGAGGGGGAAGGCAAGCTGGAAGCCTTGAGATTTATGGCATCTGGGAAATTGCTGTTGGAGTCGCAGAGGAGTGAGAAGACAGCTTCGACACACGACTAGAGGAGACCAAAACAAACGCCGATTAGCCGACCCGATGATTGGAGCCTCCCAGAATAACTTGCACAGCTGAACGTGAGTGAAATCAACTCTTGCTTTAGCTCAAGACCACCTAGTTGGACCCTAGCCCAGCCCACGTTCTCCATCCATAGCAGAGTTTCTGCAACGCACTGGAGTGGAGATCTTTACTCCTTCCACACAGCAACAAGCGAGTCGGCCCATTACCCTGCAGCTGGACTGAAGCCAACACCAGCGCCCCTTCCCACTGGGGCGCAGACGGGCCCCCTACCAACATGGGGAAATCAATCCAGCCGTCAGAAAGGGGCTTGGGCCACATCTCTCCCTAGCCAGCCACTGATGTTTGGTCTGTAGCCTGTGAATCAAGCACCACTGAGGTGGGCTTTCTTCCCAGGTCATGGATGGGAGAGATACCAATCGACGCCTGCCCTCCTTCAGCAGATGACACCATTTCAGATAACTGGGCAGGGGCAAACCCCTCACTGATTACAGTCCCACCTGCAATGCCCCAACAGGCTCTTGCCCCACCTCAGCCTCGGGGAACGGCCCAGCAAGGGGGCCTACCACCCCAAGCAGCCACCCTACTGCCTGTTCAATGTCAGCAACTCACCCCGTCGGCTCCCACACCCCCTCAATTTCAGACAATGTTTGATGGGACCCCAAGAAAGCTACCGTATTTCCTAAATCGAACTTGGGCATGCATTGATCAATTTGGGGGTCAAGATCCTTTCAATAGAGAATCAATCTCAGTAATAGCAGAAGGGATGAATGAAGGAGAAGCTGCAGAGTGAATAGTGGAGCTCCATGACGAGGCAGCTCCTGAGTTAAAAGATGCAACCGGGTTCCTTCCCTCAGGGAGGGCAATAAAATGCTACCATTGCGGTCAACCTGGCCACTGAGCATGAGAGTGCCTGGCTCCAGCCCCAATCTCACAAACGCATGCACCAACCGCCAGTGCGATAAAGAGAAGGCCCCGGAAGCCAGCAGAAAAAAGTCATCTGGTCCAACAACCTAAGAAAGCTGATTCCCAACCTAAGGAGACAAAAAGTCCAACCGATGGGGAAACCCCTTCCACCTTGGAGGATAGTGAAGACCACCCGATGGTGAGTGCACCCATCATCCCTTTGCCATCAAAGCCAAGCTCCAAGTACCCGAAATGGGGGTGCAAGGGAAGTTGAGGCAATCATGGACACCCAATGCTTAATCAGCATGTCAATTATAGAGTAACTAGGCATACACACTGTCAGGCGAAATTTCACCCTGAGCTAATGAAGTGTAGACCATCGGCTTTCCTAACCAGCATATTTAATATGAAAATAAGAAATAAACAATTCTCCCTAGTGGTGGAGGCAGCATCCAGACTGGGTTAACCTTAATCCAATCATATTGAGGACTGGGTCTTGTAACAAATTTTAAACTCCGCCCCTTGTTGCTAGGTAGACCCAGCTTTTGACTCAGTCTATCAAGAGGACAGTTGCATTATCGCTTTGATCCGTTGTGAAATTAATATTCAACACTTGTGAAAGATTAAAAGTAAGCGAAATTGGACTCCTGCACCTGCTTGGCTGAGCGGAACGACCGGGCTAAAGGTCCTTGCGACCAGGCTGTATGGTCAGAGCCTCTAAGCGCTGACAGCTGTCAAAGGGGACTGACTTGCTGGCTGGATCCTGACTCCCCTATAACATTGTGGACCCTGTAAGGTTTGTGGAAGCCCTTCTTGTTCGCCCCACAGGCTGCGCGCTGAACTGAGACAATTTCTTAAAGCCAGCCTTCAAAAATGTCGGGAAACGCTCCGCCGCTCCTTTAACAGTTGAGCGGCGAACCACGGCTGTTTTTTCCTTTGATAATTGTCTCCGAAGCTTTTAAAGCGGACGCGGAGCAACTCAGGGAGCTAAAGAAGTTAAAGAAAGCCACTCATAAGCCTGTCACCAGGCAGCAGGAGAGGGAGATCGCGGCAGTTAAAAAGAGCGCGAAGCGCCATTTTCAAAGAGCTATCAGTGACTTCAAAATGGCGACCGTCAGTTCGCAGCCGCTCAATTTGACAGCTGAAGCTTCAACTGAACCTCAGGCTTCCCTGACAGGAGAGACATCTTCTAAGCCTAATTCTCCTCCTCAGCCAGTCACTGTTGGAGACAAGGGTTCCAGCACTGGCAACAAAAAGAAGTCTGTTAAGACAGACAATCTTAAAAAGTCAAAAAAGCCAGCCAGCAATGAGAAACAAAAGGAAAAGAAAGCAGCCAAGAAAAAGAATTCCTCTCCTAAGGCTTTTGACAAGCCCATTCAGAATCAGGGCCAATTGTCTCTCCTACTCTCTCCTGGGGACAACCCTATTAACTCCATATTCCCCATAGATGTGTCCAACCTTTGGGGATCATCCCAAACGCCTCTAACTCCCATGGCAGGCAGTGGGGTTGAATTGCCACCGATAGTACAGAGGATGGACTCTTTACCCTCCACCTCCAATCCTTTGAACCAGCCACAAGGGGGCTATGCTCCTATGCTCTTGCCAAACTTTCAAGAGATTATTGCCTCTGCTATTTCTCAAGGCATCTCGGCCAGCTTCCAGCAGCAACAGGCCTTCGCGCTCAGACAAACACCCACCTCTTCCACTGTTCCACCTGCTCCAACCCAGGCTCCTCTCTCTACAGAGGCGGTGGTGTCTGATTTAGAGGACATGGACCAATCCTCAGAGTCTGAGGATGGTGAACTAAGAGAGGCAGAGTTATCTGAAGATGAGGGTAGGGAACCTGATCAGAAATCCTTTTCTGGACTTTTCCCTCCTGCCTTGTTCCCTTCTCTGCTCTACAAGACCAGGGCAGCCTCCAAGATAGGTCCTCAACCCGCAGTGACCGCGCCTCGACCTACGACCGTTTGTGCAGAGTCCTTGTATGCTGAGCAGGCACCCCCAGCTGACACCATTCCAATGCCTAAAGTGTTCGTGGACACGATCCAGAGACAGTGGGCCACTCCTACCTCAGGGCCTAACCCATCGGTCACTGATAGGAAATTCTTTAATGTTGCCAACGAGCTAGCCCAGTTCCTAGCTGTTCCTCCTATTGACGCTCCGGTGATCACCCTTTACACACCGGCACACATGCCAGGGGCACCGGAAGACGTCCTCAAACCAGAGGAGAAGAAAGCAGACCTGACCCTACAAAGGGGTCATCAGGCAGCTGCCTGGGCGGTAAAGGCTGCCACTACAGCTTCCTTCTTTACCCGCCCTTGTGTACTGTGGCTCCAAGAACTGCAGCAACACATCCCTGTCTCTGATGTCAGGGCCCACCAGGACGTTACCAAGCTGGTGGCTGCAATTCAATTTGCGTCTGATGCCACCCTAACCTCCGCCAGGTTCGCGGCCAGGGCCATGGCCTCATCTGTGGCTTCCAGGAGATTGCTGTGGCTTCGTCAGTGGCAGGCCGACGCTCGCCACAAGTGGAAGCTGGCTTCTGCCCCCTTCAAGGGGGGGGTCTCTTTTCGGGGACGCCTTGGATCCCTTCCTGATCGAAAATAAAGAAAAAAGGAAGGTCCTTCCCTCTGCCCCGAAGAAGGGCTTCAACCGCCAGTCACCTTATTCCAGGCGCTTCTCCTTTCGGAGTCAGGAACCCGTTTCGTCATTTCGGAACCAAGAATATGGTTCCTCCTTTCGGGGGGCGGACTATGTTACCCAAGGGTATAGGGGAGGCTATGCCCCCAGGCAGAGGTCTCAACCTGACCGTTTCCAACGGGGTAAATCTGCCAGGCGGCCCTTTCGAGGAGGGGGGGTCGCTACTATCGTAGAACCTAGACCCCCCGCATCCAGTTATCCCATCGGAGGTAGATTAGCCAGGTTCGCCCACGTTTGGGAGACTACTACCTCTGATGAATGGGTCAGAACCACAGTTAGGCAAGGGCTTGCCCTTGAGTTTATCTCCAACCCCCCCAGTTCCTACAGGGCCTGCCCAGTTTCCTCCAACCCAGCTCGCAGGCGTCTCATGTTGGAGGCCATCCAACATCTACTTGACATTTCGGCCATACAACCGGTTCCAGCCGATTAACGTGGGCTGGGGTTTTATTCCATCCTCTTTGTCATTCCAAAGGCCTCGGAGGGCTGGAGAGCTATTTTGGATCTCAAAAGATTAAACCGGTTTATTTGTTACAGACGTTTCAAAATGCATTCCTTACATACTATTCTGAACTCCATCAGACATGGAGACTTGTTGTGTTCCATTGACTTAACGGAGGCCTACCTCCATGTCCCTATTTTACCACAACACAGGCAGTTCCTTCGTTTTGCGTATTCAGGTCATCATTTTCAATACACTGCCCTCCCCTTTGGTCTATCTTCAGCCCCTCGGGTCTTTACAAAGATCCTGGCTGCCTTGATTGCGGCTCTGAGGGAAGTGCCCATTCGCCTCCAGGTGTATCTGGATGACATACTTATCCAGTCTTCATCCCCACGACAGGCATGAAGGGACCTTGCATCCACTATGCAGGCACTTCAGGAACACGGTTTTTCCATCAATGTACCCAAGAGTAATTTACATCCTTCCACCAGGTTGGTGCACTTGGGAGCTTTGATTGATACAGAGGCATGCCAGGTGTACTTGTCTCGTGAGAGACAGGACAATATTAGAGCCTTGGCAAGCCAGGTGGCCATGGCACACAGGTGCTCCTTGGCTTCTCTATCTAAATTGCTGGGTACCATGGTGTCAGCCATTGGAATTGTCCCGTGGGCTCGGTTACACTCACAACGCCTACAATGGTTCCTCTTGCCGTTTCAGAGGAAGTTCGTGAGCTGCTCCCTGGCCAAGGTCCTGGTCCCGGCGGAAGTCAAGCATTCGCTCAGTTGGTGGACGTCTCCAGCAATCTCAAAGGGTCTTCTTTTCAAGGATCAGGACTTCCTAACTGTTACCACAGATGCCAGCCTCTTTGGCTGGGGGGCTACCTTTCAAACTCAGGTAGCGCAGGGCCAGTGGGACCAGGAGGCCAGAACACACAATATCAACTGGCTGGAATTGAGGGCGGTCCATCTGGCCCTCCGTCAGTTCCTTCCTGGGGTGACGGGGAAACATGTGTTGGTGCTCACGGACAACATATCAGCAAAGGCTCACATAAACCGTCAAGGGGGCACCAAATCTTGAGCTCTCTTGGACGAAGCCATGAGACTGGGCCTTTGGGCGGAAAAACACTTGCTGTCCCTCACCGCGGAACACATCTCGGGGGTGGAGAATGTTCAGGCAGACTGGCTCAGTCACGAGACTCTGGACAATGCCGAGTGGCAGCTCCACCCCTCAATTTTCCAGGACATTGTGGACAGGTTCGGCATGCCTGTGATAGACCTCTTTGCCACCCCACAAAACAGTCAGCTTCCCAGGTTTTTCTCCCGGTACCCGGCGTATCAGTCAGAGGGGGTGGATGCCCTGAGGTGCTCGTGGCCTACGGGCCTCCTATATGCCTTCCCGCCTCTACCCCTTTTGCCCAGGGTCATTCAGAAGGTTCTGAGGGAGATGGCCGAGGTGGTGTTGGTAGCTCCACACTGGCCTCGCAGGACCTGGTTCGCCGACCTGCGAACTCTTTCAGTGGACAGGCCCTGGAGAATACCTCGGGACAGGATATCGCTCCGTCAGGGGTCGCTGGAACATCCAGACCCACAGTGGTTCCAGTTGACCACCTGGCATTTGAGCGGGGCATCCTGAGGGGTGACAATTTCTCTCCCAAGGTCATTACAACTATTCAGGCTGCCAGGCGACCGTCCACGGATAGAATATACAATGCTACCTGGAGAATTTTCTGTTCTTGGTGTGCGGGTAGGACCTTGGACCCAATCAGGGTCACAATACCACAGCTATTAGAGTTCCTACAGGAAGGGTTGGATAAAGGGCTAGCACCGAACACCATCCGGAGACAAGTGGCAGCCATTTCGTCAGTTTTCGCTTGCAAGGGGTCCCCCTCCTTGGCTCAGCTGCCCATGGTACGTAGCTTTCTCAGGGGGGCTTCCAATCTTAAGCCCCCTGCAGTCCATAGATACCCTTTCTGGGATTTGACCAAGGTCCTTGAAGCCTTGACCAAGGCCCCCTTTGAACCACCAATACAGATACATTATCTTCCATCACGGTGATTGGTCGAATCGGACGTGTCCAGATATCTGTGATCAAAGCATCAAACCACATTAGAGAATTACAAGCATCTGAAACACAAGCATATTCAGCTTCAGTAGATGAACATGAAACAAAACTCTGTTTTCTCACTTGCCAGTAAACTGGACATCCATTCAGGAACATCATGTAACCAGAAGTACTTTTGCATGATTTCTTATCACTTGCCCAATCAGAATCAGCATAACAACATAACTTTGGATGATCAGTGTGTGTTGGTTCTAGCAACAACTTCATGTGTTTAGTGTGTTTCAGGTATTTCAATAACTTCTTAGTGCATGTCCAATGAAATTGTGTTGCCTTACCTACGTGATAAAAGATTAACACTAAGTGCAATGTCGGGTCTGGTCCAACTACTAATGTATAATAGTGACCCAATGACTGAACGATAAAGTGTTTGGTCCTCGAACTCAGGACTTGGTTCATGTGTTAAGTTGTGAAAATCTGTTTGCATGGGTGTCTTTGTTGTGTTAGCATCTTTCATGTTGCAATGATGCAAAATGTGGTCAATTTTCTCCTCTTATGAAAAACTAAACCCCTTCTGTGTTTTTTTAATCTGAACACCTAAGTAAGTGCTAATGTGACCTAAAGATTTCAGTGTGAAGTATCTCTGCAAACTTTTTGCAAAAATCTCACTCATTTTCTTATTTGGACCAATATAAACAATGTCATCAACATAAACAAGAATTATCTCATATGCATTGTTAGATCTTTTTGTGAACACGCATTCATCAGTTTCGGACTTAATAAAGCCCATTGAATTTAGTTTGTCAGTAAGACATAAGTACCACATTAAACCTGACTGTTTCAGACCATAAAGACTTTTGTTCAGGAACCAGGTATCCCCTTCTTGCTGTCGGAATCCTGGAGGGCTTCTCACATAGATCTCTTCATCTAGGTCTGCATGTAGATAAACTGTCCACATCAAATTGGAAAACTTCTAAACCAAGAATAGTTGCAGTGGTTAAAGCAATTTTTACACTCTCAGTTCTGACTGTTGGTGAGTAAGTGTTTGTATAGTCCTCAGGATAACGTTGAGCGAACCCCTGAGCTACAAGTCTGGCTTTGTACAAAGACTCGCCATTCGGTTTCTTCTTGATTCTGTAGACCCATCGAGTGCCAATGACTTTCTTGTTTGCTGGAGGTTTTGCAGGTGTAAATACATTAAGTTTCTTTAAACTGTCCATTTCATCCTGCATTGCATCATACCATTTGTCTTGCTCTGAATCAGGAAGCTGCTTGATTTGTGTGAATTGTCTCAGGAGGAAGAGTAACATTGCAAATCAAAGGCAAGGATGTTTTTGTCAGTTGCCACGAATATCGTTGTGGAGGGATTCCTTTTGTGACCCTCTTGGAACGTCTCGGAACAACAGTCCATTCTTCTTTTTCTTCGTCCTTGTCCTCACGTTCGTCGCTAGCATCAGCATCCGCGGTTTGCGAAAACAGAACATCAGGTTGTGAAGAACTGGTAGAAGGAATATCTGCCTCTAAATTGTCATCAGGCTGCGTGGCATCTGCAACATCATCTCTAGGAAAATAAACTCCAGGATCATTGGAATGAATCCTGGACCAGTCAATATCTTCCTCAAAATTAGCAGATTGTGAAATGACAATCACATGTTTAGGATCAATAAATTTGCTCCATTTTGAGTTATCATCAATACCCATAAATCTCAGTCTCTTTGCTACTGGATCTCCCTTTCTTGTGAAACGTGTTAAGAAGCATGCACAGTAAATCATTGCTGATAAGGCTTATGACCTGCGCAGTATATCTCAGTTCAGCTAGCAAACAATTAACGCAGTGACACACACAAGACCCCTAGCCCATCCTATTTGGTTTGAGCAGGTAGATGGAATGCTAATTGGGGGACCCCAGCCATGTTAATTACTGAATTGGTAAAGTTACACATAGGCTGCCACTATGAGTTCCTCAGATTCATCGTGGCTCCAAAGATGCAGGAATCAATTATCTTGTGGCTTGCATGGCTGGACAAATGGGCACCTAAAATAAAGTGGGAGGACGGCATTCAGAAATTGACTATTAGCCTTGGGCCGTTATCACCGGTGCAGCCAGAGAGCCACCCAGGGACAATCGAACCCAAAAAAGCAGACCACCCAGAGCCTGCAGCCCATGCAGCAGACACAAAACCCCCAGGGATCCAGCAAGTACCAAAAGACTACTGGGACTTGGCGGGGGTGTTCAGTGAGGAAGATCGCAACTATCTTCCCCCTCATCGGCCCACTGATTGCGCAATAGAATCCATACCTGGGGCTACCCTACCAAAACCAAAAATGTACTCCATGACTCTCATAGAAATGGTAGAATTGAGGAAGTACATTGACATCAATTTGAAATGAGGCTTTATTGAACCAGCTAAGTTGGAAGTAGCGGCCCCAGTGCTCTTCAAAAAAAAAGAAAGATGGCGGTGTTCATCTCTGTATTGATCGGCGGGGTTTGGATGCCATATGTGTAAAGGACACCTGCCCCTACCCCTCATGAAAAATATGTTGAACCAGAGGGATGTGGCTGAATCCCAGCAACAGGACGTGTTCTCCAGAGGTCTCTCTGAAGAACCGTCAGATTCCTGCTGTATCAGAGAAGGGTGACCTGTAACCCCACCATAGCTGCCCTGTAGAGACAGTGAAGAGGGGGAGCACAAATGGGTGTGGTTGGGGAACCCGCAACTCCCTTAAAACACCTGCATTTGCCCCTGGACCCAAAGCAGGAAAGGTAGCCAACGTGAGCTATCGCAGCTGGAAGGCCAGACAAAGCACCGGAATCAGTGTGGACAGCATTTGGGTGAGATAATAAGAGTGCTTGAAAGTGCAACATTCCTGTAAATTAACTTTTTAACCTCCGGTTAAAGCTTTTTAAAGAGAGAGTGGCAGAAGAAAGGGGGGAATGAACATTACAAAGCTCTCCCTCCCTCGGGCCAGCAGTGAACGGACGGGGCCGTTAGACAGAAGAAAGGAAGTGATAGATCTTGATAATTGATTAAGGATGTTAGAAAGCAAATCGGAAGCCCTTGGTGTTTAACATTCACTCTATGCCTATGATTTTCTTGGTAACTTGGTAACTTTTAAGTATCGCTGAGATTTGCTTTCGAAGACAGGAACTTAAAAGAAAATATGTTAAATAAATTGTCTGCATTGCTGTCTAGTAGCAAACAGTACCTGGCAAAAGCTGCCTAAGAAAAGTTGACCTCGAAACATTGTGGATAATAACAAAATGATACTAAATTATATTTGGATTGGTGGAAATACCATCCCAAGGAAACATAATCTGAGATTTGAAATATACACCAACAATAATAGAAAAAGAAAGGGAGAGAGGAGGAGAGAAAGAAAGGAAGATGGGAAAGAAGAAAGAGGTAAGGAGAGGAGGATGGAAGAGAGAGAAAGAGAAGGAGAGAGGGTAGGAGGGGGAAGAGGAAGCAGTAAGAGAAAGGGAAGGGAAGAAGAAAGGAGGAGAGGAGGAAGGAAGAAAGTAGAGAAGGGAGGGAGGGAAAAAAGAAAGGGAAAACAAGGTGGTGTTACAAAAGGAGGAAAGGATGGCAAATAAAGCAACCAAACTGTACATTATAACCTGTTGTGGCCCAGCCGTTGCCGTTGCCACCAGACTCCGAGAGTGAGGGTCCCTACGAGTCAGCCCCAGAGGAGATAGGCGACCCTGGACAGGGTTCAGACGCTGAGCAGGGATCCGAGAGTCTTGTCGGCCACCAGGAGGCGCCTGAGGCATGGAGCAGCAGTGAGAGCCAGAGGAGGGGGGCTCCCGATGCCATGCCTTGGAGCAGCGGGGAACACTCACGAGACAGTGAGTCAGAACTCAGCAGGGAGTTTCTGGATGCCCGTTACCATAGACGCAAGGAGGGTGGGCGTAATTATAGGTGGTAAAGAGCTCTCAGCTGCTATTTGGGAGGCTCCCTTTCCAGGTTATAAAAGGGTTGACTGTGCATACGCCCTTTGCAGCAGTCAACAGAAGACTTATGCCAGAAGTTCTAGTCTGGAATTCTAGCAAGCTGGATATCTGCTTTTGTGTTCTGTTCCTGTGAGTTTTGTCTTGGTGGCTTGCTGCCACGGAACCTCTTGTTTGTTTGTGCAATAAACCTTGTTCCCTTGTACTGTTCCGGAGTGTGTGTTCTGTGTGGGCAACGGAGGAAGGGGGGTCAGAACAATAACCTATTAAATGGAATAATAAATGTATAAGAATGATAAATGTAGGAGAGGAAGAGCCAATGTCGTGACGAGATGACATGCAATCTCAATGTTCTGAGATCGGCATCGATACTTTTGCCGCTGGGTGGTCCAAACAGACCTAAACCATCCCACAGAGACGGTGAACAGGAAAAATACGTCTTGCTGATCTCAGGGACATCTCAAAGTCCCTGATAGATACAAGAGAAGTTCTTCAAGCTGGTGACAAAAAATCCAGCCATTAGGTTGATGAAGTCGGGGCGGCTCCAAAATGGAAGGGTACAGAAAGAGAAAGTGTTTCCAGCTGGGGAGGAATTTTTACCGTTTTAAAAGAGACTGCCTATAAAAAACTTAAAACTAATTTAAATTGGAGAACAGAAGAAATAAGTGGCGGAATTAAATTTGGAATGGTTTTGGACAGTGGGTTATCTTACTTCTTTAATGCTATCTTCATGGATGGAATTTATGCAAGCCTTTTAAATGAATGGATTAAGTTTTCTTCTATTTTTTTCTTTTATTATTCTTTATAACCTATGGACTAAAATTCTCCTTTCATTACAGTGGGTGTTCTTCTAACTCATTCAAGAATCTGACTTTTTTTAAAACTTGAAATACAAAAAAGATACAAAAAGAAACAAAGAAGATTGCAACAATAACACTGCTACTCGAAGACTGGTGGTTTGTGTATTGGAAACGAAACACTCTTACTTTTCTCACTGATTATCCTGGCTTGGCACTCCAAGGTCTCACTGCTTGTTTATAGGGAGTGATAAGAAGAAAAGCATACAGATGTCCCTTTGAAGTATATCTTTAACCAGAGAAAGGTGAAAATAAAACATTATTGTGAATCTATGCTTAATCTTGTTAAAACCTTCCAAGCTAGAGCAGCACTGTGTCAGGCCTGTAGTGATGTTCTTTTTAGGATCTTTGGCCTGCCACACTTTCTTATAATTTTCTATGCAGTTTCATTAGTGTAGTAGTTGGGAGGGGGGAATAGAAAGTAGTAGAATTGTGGAATGTTTTGTTGTCATTCTTTCTAGAAGCTCAAGGTCATCTTTTGTCTCCGCACCTCGACACCTGACCGGAAGCAGAGGGGTGTAGATGCCAGCGTGGAAGATGATGATTGGAACATGTGATGGATTTATGGGGTGTGGGGATAGATCATGAACTTTCAACTGGGTGGAATTCCAGGAAGAACATTAGAGTTGGAATTCCATAGACGTGCTAACTTGCCTGTATGAATAAATTGGAACTTTAAGGATGATTCTGCCTTGGTCTCTGATTGATTTCATGCATGGTATTTAGAACGCTGACATATTGTTTGTTAGCTGGAGATAATGGCACAATTTCAACAGCAGAAAGAAATTTTAAGTCTGCAAAAGATATTCTCAGAAATACAGAAATTATCAAACACATGAGAGGACAGAGAAGAAGTTGGATGACTTAGTGCATCTAATAGTAAAATACGATGAAGAAGTTGGAGAGGTTTATCAAATGGAAAAAATGGTGGTTAAAATCCTAAAAATCGAAGAGGAAAATGAATATAAAGAAATTAAAATTGCTAATATTTATAGTGATTGGTTTGTCTCTGAAAATGGAAAGAGTGGAATACTGAAAGAGGAATGAAATGGAGGGGAAATCTACCCCAGATGGCAAGATACAGAAGAAGAAAAAACAAAAGAATTTATGGATTTAAAGAGAGAAATTTTATTAGCAATATCATTGATAACATACCGACAATCAAAGATAAGCTGATTAAGGAAACAGAAGAAGGGCATCAAAATTACATGAGAGATTTTATAAGCAAGGAGTTGCTAAGAGGAGTCCATACAAAGTTGATTAAGGAGATGATTAGAGGACTAACACCACAAATGGCAGAAGATATGAGACTGTTTTGCTAATGAAAAGATACAGGTTAGTAGATGGAAGAGTATAATGTAAAACTAGTTAAACTTGGTGAAATTTAGTGACAATAGATATAGTTAAATAAATAATTGATAATGATAATAATGTATACAATGTGTAGAGTTATGATAAGTAATAATTGGATATGAATAGTGAATGGTACCCATGAAAGGAAGATTAGAAATCTTTTGGATTATATATAAAGGTTAATAAAAAAGAATAAGTTAGATACAGTTAAGTCTTGATTATTAGGGGGAAATGTTATGATGCAGGATATAGTTAAATAAAGGAGGGATAATGATAACAACGTATATATATGTATGGATACAACATAAGGAAACTGGATGTAAATTGTAAACAGTAATTTGGAAAGGAGGATTAGAAAACTTTGTTATTAAATATTATGGATGTTTAGCTAGAATAGGATATAAGGATTCAGTGTTATTGGAGGATTTTAGAAATAGTAAATGAAATGCCAGTATGTGGTTATGTATTAAATCTTGGTATATTTTATGATAAATAACGTTTAAACAATTTTAGTCAAATGAAAATGGAGGTATGATGATGGTAAAATGTATAAATATCTGAGTTAAAATACTTGAGTTAATATGAATTATGTTTGTTGACTGTGGAAGAGATGCACGAAAGCCTTTTTGTAACCAACTGATACACTTTCTACAGTATGTAAAGAAGGTTGTGTTGTCACTTCCGGTTCCGGCTGCGGTTCGCGACGGGCATGCCTTGCTCGCCCCGCGCGCTCCTGCTGGGCTCCCTCTTGATCAGGGGGGCACAGGAAGCCTCGTAGGGGCTCCTGCCGAGGGGGCGGCTTAGCAGGGGACCCGCATCGCCCTAGGCATCAGGACGCAAAAGGGGAGGCGCTTCTGCGTCTTCGTGTTGAGGCAGCTGGGTGAAACTGACGATTTGAAGGACGCAGTTACAATGCGGTGAGATGGAGATTCCCCCCGTTCCCTTTTATGACTGAAGGAAAAACAAAAGGACTGTCAGCTCTTTAGAAAAAACTTTCAACCCGTTCCTGGGAAGTGTGACTGGAGGGAGGGGGATTCCCCCCCCTCTTGGATAAGCGGCTTTAAACTGCTCTCTGCCCCCAGAGGAGGAGGGGGGAGCTCTGGAATGAAGTCACGCTCATAGCAAACAGCAGATTTATTTTACTGCAATTGTGAAAATGAGGTGATGATCTGTTTCTTTTTGAAAACTTTTGGTTTGTTGCCTTCTGATCCCGGAGCTGGCAAGGCAAGATGGCACACTTCCGTTGTCTTCATGTTCTTTGAAATTTGACTCCACCCACAGAAACTGCTGGCATTTTGTCTTTGTCTCTGTGACACTCAGAGATATCTCTTGTTATACTTTATCCTGGACTTGGAACAATGGACTTTATTGCCTGGACTTAGAATTGAGAAAAGGTCTCTATTTGTCTGGACTCCCTGCCTCGTGATCTCTCTCGGCTATCCACTTTTACAACTGTTTCTTCTCTGTACTGACACAGTCACTTCTGAGCTCTTCTTACTACAATGCCACCCAAAAGACCACCACCGGGGAAACTGGGTTTTGCTGGCTCTGCCCCAGCATCTTCAACGTCCAGCCCCAGTGGACAACAGACACTAACATCTTTGTTCCAGCCTAAGCCCCCAGAGGTGGACTTTCAACAGATATTTCAACAACTCTTAAAGGGGCAGGAGGACTTTAAAAACCAATTGAAAGAAATGAACGAGCAGCTCAGAGAGAACCAAGACCGAGCGATCCAAAATTCACGGAGACTGGAACTTTTGGAGGAGGGGACGGCTGAGATGAGGAGGGAGGTGAAGGGGGTGCAGAAAGGAAACCAAGAACTTGAGAACCACCAGATAAAAGTGAAATTTGAAAGGATGTCCTTTTTTCTTAGATTTCAAAATGTAATTGAGGCTGATGATGAAGATCTGAGGGATATTATGACAAATTTATTGGCTGAATATATTAAAAAAGACAGACAACAGATGGGGTGGGACATGGACCTGGTCTATAGAGTAAACTCAGCTTATGCCAGAACACACAATGTTCCAAGGGAGGTACACATTAAATTTCTCAGAAAGACCACAAGAGATGAGATTCTGAGTGCACAAAGGGGGCAAGCACTAAAATACAAGGATAGAGAAATAGCCATTCTGAAACAAATCCCAAAGAAAGTTAGAGATAAAAGAAAAAATTATTCGCTTCTAGAGGAGAAATTATACCAGAAAGGGGTGTGGTTCAGATGGCTTATGCCAGAAGGTATGCTAATATTCTGGGAGGACACGAGAGTTAGAATCAACACAACTATGGAGGCTGAGGCCTTCATGGAAAAAAACAAAGTCCTCCTAGATAAACCTGATGACACTACACGGGACATACAGGACACGGGAGGTGCCGGAGCCCTGCTGGAGGGGGGAGAAGAGGCAACATCGAGAAAACTCACATCACAAAAATGAACTAGAAAATCTGTTTGATATAAAATGATTGAAATTATTTGAAGATAAAAGGTTATATGCTGACAAAATACTATTAAGTAGCAACAATTTAATGTATTAATAAATGAAAGTTATGAGAATGGGGGGGAGGGCCATTTCCTGCATAATGTAACTGTCAAAATTTGTAACTTTACCCACCATCCCTTTTCCTGATTATTTTTCTTAAAACAAATAAAATTTTTGGTTTTTTTTAAAAAAAGAAGGTTGTGTTGTGTTTGTTTTGAAAATTAAAAATTAAAAAAAAGAATGATAAATGTAAAGAAGAAGAACAATTATGTGAATGTATACTTAAAATACTATGTAAGAGAATAAAAAAATAAAAAATTCTTTGGAAAGATATGTTGAACCACTTGACCAAAGGCAAGTTGTTCACCAAACTGGACTTGAGAGAGGCGTATTACCGCATACGAATCAGAGAAGGAGATGAATGGAAGACCGCTTTTAACGGCCCTCTTGGCAGTTTTCAATTCAAAATTATGCTGCTTGGGCTACAAGGGGCCCCTGCAATCTTAATGCAGTACATAAATGAGGTGCTACATGAGCACCTGTACCGCGGAGTGCTCATTTATCTTGATGACAGTGTTAGGCCTATAGTTATGTTTCTTTTAGGATCTTTGGCCTGCCACACTTTTTATTAATTTCCTATGCTGTTTCATTAGTATAGTAGTTGGGAGGGGGGAATAGAAAGGAGTAGGATTGTGGAATGTATTGTTGGCATTCTTTTATAGAAGCTCAAGGTCATCTTTTGTCTCGGCACCTTGACACTTGACCGGAAGCAGAGGGGTGTAGATGCCAGCGTGGAAGATGATGATTGGAACATGTGATGGATTATGGGGTGTGGGAATAGATCATGAACTTTCAACTGAGTGGAATTCCAGGAAGAACATTAGAGTTGGAATTCCATAGACGTGCTAACTTGCCTGTATGAATAAATTGGAACGTTAAGGATGATTCTGCCTGGTCTCTGATTGATTTCATACATGGTATTTAGAACGCTAACATTATTCCAACTCTCTCTTTAAAATAATTCACTAGCACCCCCCCTTGCAGGGTGCTGAATTCCCAACGCTGACCGGGACAGTGTAAAATATCAGTGAAGAAATAATGAGAAAGCTTTTGGTGATAAGAAGCTGAGAGCCGACGCTTCAAAGGCAAAGGAATCTGCTTCCAGATTTATTGCATCTGACAAGAGGATGGAGGGGGCTGGAAAAGACTTTTCTACACCCGGTTAGAAGAAGAAAGGAATGGAGATTCAAGCCATCCCCATACAATCATCTCTGATGGGCTTCCCGGACCATTTCGGACAACTAAACGTGAGTGCATGCTCCCCCTCTTTCCCCCTAGCTTGGAAGCAAGGCTTGGGGAAAAACCTGGATTGGAGATTTTGACTCCTTCCAGACATGGAAGGCTTATTACCCTGAAACTGAGTGGGAGACAGATTCCCTATCAAAATGGGAATTTCAACCCAGCCAGCAAGAAGGGATTTGGCCAGCATCTTTCACTTACCAGCCACCACAAATGGGGCTGCAACCAGTGAATGAAGCACCACCAAATTGGGCTTTCTTCCCAGGGCATGGATGGAAAAGATTCCAGTGGGCAAATCCATGGCCATCAACATGGGAAAATGCTCCAAGCCAGCAGAGGGCACCTACTTGGCCCATAACTCCTCCAAGCCAGCAGGAGGGTCCTTGGAACATTAAACCCCCCTAGCCAGCCATCATTGGTTGAGCTGCAACCTGTGAAGCAGGCAGCCCTGGGATGGGTCTTAACCCCAGGTCATGGATGGGAGGAATGCCAGTGGGCACCTGCCCTCCCTCAGCAGATGGCACCATGGCAGAAAACTGGGCAGTGGCCAACCAAGGGATTGATCTCCCCACCAGTTCCAGTCTCCCCTGCAAGGCCCCAAAAGGTTCTTACCCCACCTTCCTACAGAGAAGAAATCTCCATGGAAGAAGGTATTACCAAAGGGAGGCCTGCGGGATGGATGGCGGGAAAATGTGCACCTGCAATCCCCCAACTGGTTCTTACCCCACCTTCCTACAGAGAAGCAATCTCCACCATGGAAGAAGGGATTACCAAAGAGAGGCCTGCAGGATGGGAAGCGGGACAAGGTATATCTGCAATGCCCCAAAAGGTTCTTACCCCACCTTCCTACAGAGAAGCAATCTCCACCATGGAAGAAGGGTTTACCAAGGGGGAAGCTGCAAGTTGGAGAGCAAGCCAATGTGATGAAATGGTTCCTAAGTTTAGAGATGTAACTAGGTTCCATTCCTCATGGGGGCCAATAAAATGCCACCATTGCTGTCAACTTGGCCACAGAGCGTCAGAGTGCTTGGCTCCAGCCCCCATGCCACAAACGTGCGTACCAACCACCACGGCGGTAAAGAGAGGGCCCCAGATGCCACCACAGAAGAGTCATCTGGGCCAACAACCTCTGGAAGACGATCCTCAACTTAAGGTGACGAAGTGTCCTACCAAGGGAGAGGCCTCAGAAGAGGAGGGGGGAAAGCCCAACCGACCTCTGGAAGAGGATCCCCAACTTAAGGTGACAAAGAGTCCTACCAAGGGGGAGGCCTCGGAGGAGGGAATTGGTGAAGAACAAATGTGTGTACCAATCGCCACAGTGGTAAAGAGAGGGCCCCAGATGCCACCACAGAAGAGTCATCTGGGCCAACAACCTCTGGAAGAGGATCCCCAACTTAAGGTGATGAAGTGTCCTACCAAGTGGGAGGCCTCGGAGGAGGAAAAGGGCAAACAATCTCCGGAGGAGGATCCCCAATTAAAGGTGACGAAGAGTCCTACCAAGGGGGAGGCCTCGGAGGGGGAAATGCCCAAACGACCTCTGGAAGAGGATCCTCAACTTAAGGTGACGAAAAGTCCTACCAAGGGGGAGGCCTCGGAGGAGGAAAAAGGCCAGCCGTGGATGATTGAATCCAAGAGCCCAGAACCTACAGCACCTGCAGCAGAGAGCCCTAAACGGCCATGGGAAGAGGTCGCAATGGACTTCATCGTGGAACTCCCAGACAGGGTTACCCTTGGTCTGAAACTACTTGGGTGAACAGTGGGAACCAAAAAGTGGAGAAGTTAGTAAAGCAATTCCATGAGAAGTTTCCCGATAAGTCAAAGGGTTCCCCTGGGTGGAGAAGAGGGGGTTAATTTTGTTATGTTAACTTTTATGTTATTCTTTTTTCAGGAAACGTTTTTCTTCTGAGGAGAGGCCGCCTGTCAGGCCTATAGTTATGTTTCTTTTAGGATCTTTGGCCTGCCACACTTTTTATTAATTTCCTATGCTGTTTCATTAGTGTAGTAGTTGGGAGGGGGGAATAGAAAGGAGTAGGATTGTGGAATGTATTGTTGGCATTCTTTTATAGAAGCTCAAGGTCATCTTTTGTTTCCGCACCTCGACACCTGACCGGAAGCAGAGGGGTGTAGATGCCAGCGTGGAAGATGATGATTGGAACATGTGATGGATTATGGTGTGTGGGGATAGATCATGAACTTTCAACTGGGTGGAATTCCAGGAAGAACATTAGAGTTGGAATTCCATAGACGTGCTAACTTGCCTGTATGAATAAATTGGAACGTTAAGGATGATTCTGCCTGGTCTCTGATTGATTTCATACATGGTATTTAGAACGCTAACAGACAGCTTGATATTTTCCGAAACCCTAGAAGAACATACGAAGCTGGTACAACAAGTTCTAAAAAAACCACCAAACTATAAAACCACAAAACCTCTCTGGATTACCTTGGCTATTGCATCTCCGATAAGGGGATAGAGCTGGATCCATGAAAAGTGAAAGCTGTGTTAGACTGGAAACCTCCAAGGACTTGCAGACAGCTACAAAGCTTTCTTGGATTTGCCAATTTCTACAGGCAGTTCATTCCAGTTTTCATGGAGATTGCCCTCCCATTGACTGAACTATTAAAAATGGAGCCTTCCCCAATGAAGTCAAAAGCAAGCCAACCCCTGAAGTTGACAATGGACTGTCAAATAGCATTCGAGAAATTAAAATGGCTCTTTGCCCAAGAGCCCATACTGCAACACCCCAATCCAGAATAGCAATTCATAATCCAGACAGATGCCAGCAATGTAGCTGTAGCGGCAGTGTTGCTGCAAAAGAACAAAGAAGGACACATTTTGCCGTGTGCCTTACGTATGAAAAAAACTGACCACTACTGAAAGGAGGTGGGCTATTTGGGAGAAAGAAGTGTATGCGGTCAGGTGGGCCCTACTCACTTGGAGACATTTCCTGGAAGGGGGAAGTGTGCCGTTAGAGGTCTGGATTGACCATAAAAACCTTGAAGCTCTCAAAAGCCCTTGAAGACTGTCCCCAAAGCAAGTTCGCTGGGCACAATACTTCTGAAGATTTAAATTCGAATTGAAACACATCCCCACAGTGAAGAACCTATTGGCGGATGCCTTGTCAAGAAAACCACAGTACGACAGTAAGAAGGAAGAAGTGGTTCTCCCCATCCTTTCTTCTTCCCACCAAAAAGTGGCCCAAGTCACCACCTGAAGCCAGGATAAGCTGATGGTAGCAATGAAATTGGCGCTGCTAGCAGACCCATGGCTCAACAATAACAAGGACATCCTGACGATGAAAGATGGCTTAGCCTGGAAGGGATCCAAACTACGTCCCTGTGAGTTTGAGGCTGTAAGTTCTACAGCGAAGCCATGATGCGGATCGAGGAGGCCATTTTGGATTCTTAAAAATGCTACACCTCGCCAGGCATCAATTTTGGTGGCCAAAAATGAAATCAGAAGTGGAAGATTACATAAAAAGCTCCACTTGTGCAACCATGAAAATACGGCCAAGGAAGCCCCCTGGACTATTACAATGGGTGGCCAGCCCTAGCTGACCATGGGAAGAGATCACAGTGGACTTCATTGCCGAGCTCCCAGACAGCAGCGGCAATAGTGTAATCTGCACAGTTATTGATCTGTTTTCCAAGAAGGATTATTGTCCGCAAAGAAATTAGCTAAAATGTTTGTTAAACACATTTACCACCTGCACGGAGTGTCCAGGGGACTCATTTCAGACCACGGAGTTCAGTTCACTGCCAACTTCTGGAGACAGTTCCTGAGGTCCATTGGGTCCACACAAGGACTGAGCTCAGCATTTCATCTGAGCACGAAAGGAGAAGCAGAAAGGGCAAATGCGATGGTGGAACAATACACCCGTTATGTGGACTATCAACAAGAACTGGTCAGATTTGCTGCCGTTCGCCGAAGTAGCAAACAACAACGTGGTCCACAGCAGTACTGGATTAAATCCTTTTCAAATTAACAGGGACATGGAGTTTGTTCCCGTGCCTGAACTGCCTAAGGAACCTCCCTCTTCCATGTCTCTGACTGAATGGATGGACACTCTTAAGGAAAGGGTGGGAAAATACGAAAAAAGCTCTAGCGGAAGCAGCAGAAGCATAAAGAAGCAAGCTGATAAACAGTGATTGCTCCAATCCCTCTTCCATGTGGAGGACAATGTTTTCTTATCTGCCAAATACATAAGAATAAGAATGCCTAGCAAGAAATTTGCCCCAAAATTTCTAGGTCCATTCCCAATAGTGAAGATAATTAACCCAGTTACAGTTCAACTGCCTATCCAGAATTCTAGGGAAAATTTACCCAGTATTTCATTGCAGCTTACTGAAGCCAGTAATTGGGTCCAGCATAAGACCGTCCACCTAGCCTCCCCCTCCTCCTATAGTGATAGAACAGGAAACACATTATGAGATGAAAAAAATCTTAGACTCCAGACTGTATAGGGGTCGCTTACAATATTTACTGCATTGGAAGCGGTACCCTTTGTCCGAAGCTACTTGGGTGAAAAACTGGAACCTAAAAGCTAATAAATTAGTAAAACAATTCCATGATGTTTCCTGATAAGCCAAAGGATCCCCGGGGGGGGGGGGAGAGAGGTGATAAATTCTGTTATGTTAACCCCTACATTATTCTCTTTTCAGGAAATGTTTTCTTCTGAGGAGAGGCCATGTGTCAGGCCTGCAGCCATGTTCCTTTTGGATCTTTGGCCTGCCACACTTCTATTCTACTATGCTGTTTCTATAGTGGGGAAAGGAGAGGGAGGATGGTATGGAGTAGAATGTTATGTAGCCAAAATAAAATTCCTTTCTAGATTGCCAAGGCATCCTTTGTCTTGGCACCTCTGCACCTGTTTGGAACCGAATGGGTGGGACAACCACAGTGGTGGGTTTCAAATTTTTTTAGAACCTATTCTGTAGGTGTGGCCTGTTTTGTGGGAGTGGCTTGGCAGTCATGTGACCGGGTGGGAGTGGCCAACTTGTAAAATGTGGTGAAACTCACTTAACAACGCTCTTGCTTAGCAACCAAAATGTTGGCTCAGAAACTGGCATTTGAAGCACGCAAGTCTTAAAGCTGTCAAGTTACAAGATCCTTGCACCCCTAACCCTTTAGGAAAAAAAAACCCAGGGCTGTAAAAACCTGACAGCTTTAAGACTTGTGGACTTCAACTCCCAGAATTCCTCCTCCAGTCATGTTGGCTGAGGAACTCTAGCATTTGAAGTGTGGAGATCTTAAAGCTGTCAAGTTACAAGACTCTTGCACCCCTAACCCTTTACAAAAAAAAACCCTAGGGGTGTTCAAACTTGACAGATTTAAGACTTGTGGATTTCAACTCCCAGAATTCCTCCTTCCCTCGCTCAGCTGCTATCGCCGAGGTGCCACCAGGACATGAGAGGTTTTGGGAGGGACCTTCCCTCCCCCTCCAGAGAGAGCCCATGCCAGCGAGAGGAAGCGGGCTGGTTTGAATATTGGCTAAGGGGTGGTTTAGTGACCAGAGAGTGTCTCCTTCATTTGTTCAGGCAGGCGGAGGACGAAAGAAGCCTCCTTCACGCATTCAGGCAGCGAGTGGGGATCCTTTCGCACACACCTTTTTTCTTTCTCTCCCTGCCCGAATGAGTGGAGGCAGGCGGAGAACAAAAAGTGTGCGTAGCCTCCTTCACGCGTTCAGGCAGTGAGTGGAGGTCCTTGTCACGATGTTAAAAAGTTTGCTAGGCCTGAACTGCCTGAATTGACACTCAAGAGTTAAACTAAGAAAGCTTTATTGCGCAGGTCATAAAACAAAAAAAAAAGGTTCTTATCTGAAAGTGATTTATTGCGCACGCGTTACACATTCCAAATTCCTCTCTTCTTTGTTCGGCAGCCAACTTTGGCAAACGTAGCTTTCATTATCAAAATGTAACCAATTAGTTATTTCTGTTTTCATTTACTTTATTTTATTATTAAAGTTTGTTTATTAATTAGAATACTTTTAAAGAGTATTTCTTTTCTAAATATCTCAAAAGATATGCGGAAGGGAATCAGCCACGGTCCATCGATCTCCAACAGGGTGTTTTTTCCCCTGACAACTTGGTAGCAGAGTTTTGGTTTTGATACCAGCTGAGATGGTTACAATTTATGGCTGTATTTTCTCTTCGCGCTATCTTAAGATAACCGACTAAGCCTAATTAGCAATGTCGGAGAAAAAGAAAAAAGAAGAAAAATGGAAAGAGCTTTTTCTGACAAGGAGACTCCCTCGGACACAGAGAAGCAAGATCAAAACGTGCTTCAGGAACAACAAATTCCTTCAGGTGCCGAGCCAAATATGGGAGAAAGAGCTACAGGACGCGACATCCACGAAACGAGGTCAGTGGTTCCTCCTTCTAAAATATCTCCAGGAGATTATGATTTTTTGGGGGCCAAGCCAAAACTTCCCACTCTGCCAGAGCCACTCCATTCCCAGACCCTCGCAGATTATCAAGCGATTGATGAATGGCAACTGCCGGCACAGGAAAAATCCTCCCACGCAGAAAGCAGATTTTATGAAATTCCCCCAGATGGTGAGCAAGAAATGCAAAGCTATCTTGATCAAATAGAACGTTTAGAAAGATATGCTAAGGAGGCGAGAGTGTGTTTTGAAGAGATAAGGCGAAGTAGAAGAAGCTCCCCCACTCCCAAAATGTCTGAGGACGCCATCTTGTCTTCTTCAAAACAACAGCCTAAGACACACCCCACAGAGTTCATTGGTCAATTAGAACAAAGAGACATGTACACGTCACCGAGGTCACGTGGTCCCTTTGAGTCAATTGAACTTCAGGCCATGTATAGAGGGCTGCAGTCAAGAAGTGAAGCTGCACTGCCATCTGCTGGCGGAGAAAAATCATTACAGCAAAAGGTGATGAGTTTTAAAGAATTAGCTATGAGTCCTTTAGAAGCCAAAACTTTGTCTCCAAAGGTTAAGTCTTCAACACCCCCTGGCGGTGTGGAATTCTCCCTAGATGGAAAAAGGCAAAGCCAAAGGCGAATTCGAGGAAGCCAATTTGATGTTGCCACGCAAAGGCCAATGATGCAACCCCAGCATCCCCTGGTTCAACAACCAGCTTTGCAACCTGCGCAACAAATTGTTCCGATGCACATTCCTCAGCAGGTATTCACAGTCACCCCCTTGACTGGTGAGTCCAAATTAAAGGAGTCAGGAGAGAATTATAAAGCCTGGGTCAGTGAAATTGCGCTCTTGCTTCGAAGAGAAGGCACATATTCCATGGTTTTTAATCCTCCTCCTCTACCGTGGACGCCTGCAATAAGAAACCTCGAAAACAGAGCAATCACGACTTTACTCATGTCAATGGAAATTGAGATCCAAGGTATCTTTCCACCTGATGCAACTGCCCAAGAAATATGGGCTATTTTGGAAGATTGCTACAGGCCCGTTTCAATTGAATCCTCATGTTTGCTCATGTCTGAGTTCCATGGTTCGAAGTTGAAACCTGGTGAACGAATTGGTGGACATTTGACCAAACTGAAAAGAATGAGAAGTGAATTGAGACAAAATGGCCATGTAATCGATGATATCCAAATGATTAGCATCATCATTAACTCATTGAATTATGAATGGAAAGATGCTGTTGCAAAGATTAACTACGTGCCTATTGCTCAACGCACAGTTAACCACGTTTGCAGACTTTTAGTGGAAGAAGAAGCTATCAGGTTAGCTACCCCACATCTGCAACGACCTCCAGCACCAAAGGCTCCAGCCAGACGTCCCTTCCGAGGAAGAGGCTACGCTCCAAGGATGCCAAAATGCTACACCTGCAACCGTGTGGGACATGACACCCGGGATTGTCCCCAACGAGTTCCAGCTCCCGCCACGTACCAGCCCAGAGGAACAGATTCCAGAGGCAGAGGTAGAGGCGGAAGACAAGGTCGTCGTGGTCCAAGGCGTGATCCACAAGCTCCGCTTGCAACACTGGCCATAACCAACGTTCCACAACCTGATCCAAAGTTCGACAGACGTCTTTTGTGGACTTTAGATAGTGGAGCAGCTGTGCACGTTACCCACAGAAGGGAACTTTTCACAGAGATGGGCGAACCAGAGCCCGAGTATCGAGAACTGTATTCCTTCACCAACCACACTTGCAAGGTTATGGGAAAAGGAACTGTTTACATTGAAGAGCTCGATACACACATCCCTGATGTTTATTACATACCTTCAGCAACCAGTAATTTGCTTAGTCAAAGTCACTTATCTAGAGAGTTAAAGTTCCAGGTTCACCACCTCGAAAAAGCAAGTTACTTAGTTAAAGATGGTGATATTGTTGCTGAAACCATGCTGATTGGTGGTGTTTATTACTTAAAGCCAAAGCCTAAAGGGCAAGCACAGGCAAGTATGCAAACTCCAAAAAGGCACAACGCAGACCCAGAGAGAGTTGTCCCAGAGAGAGAAAGCGTTACTGTGCCAAAGGCTCCTAAAGCCAACAAACAAAGAAAACAGAAACAGATTGCTCAAAGCAAGCCTGAGGGTCCTCATGAAACTGTTAATGTTGAGAATTCACTAACTGGTAAACCTTTGCATTCCAGGTGTATTCACAAGTGGCACAGAAGATTGGGGCATGCCAGTTTTCGTGTTCTTAGAAAGATGCCGGAGTTCGCAAAAGGTTTGGATCTAAAGGGGTGTAAGGTGTTTTTGGATTGTGCGATTTGCAAAAAGGCTAAATCCAAGGCGGCTGCAATTCCCAAACACGCTACACGCCGGTCAACACGCATTTTTGATTTGGTACACACTGACATAGTGGGTCCTTTCCCACCAACACTTGGTGGCAGAAAGTATTTTTTAACAATTGTAGATAATCATTCTAGATATGGATTTGTATATCCTATGAGAGAGAAATCTGAGACCTTTCAGATCTTTAAAGACTTTGCAGCGTTTGTTTCTACACAATACCAAGTTCGCATCGCCAGAATCCAGAGTGACCGTGGTGCAGAATTCATGTCTCAGCGTTTCCAGGACTGGATGCGTAAGAATGGAATTCTTCATCAGACATCTGCTCCATATACACCGGCTCATAACGGAGTCGTAGAAAGAAGACAAGGGGTTCTACAAACCATGATGCGTTGTCTTCTAGAAGATGCCAATCTCAGTAACGCATACTGGGGTGAAGCAATCAAATATGCAAATTACATTGTCAACCGTACTTGGAGCAGTGTAATTAATCAAACTCCTTTCTACATGCTGTATGGCTACAAGCCTAATCTCAAGAACCTCCATATTTTTGGTTCATATGCTATGGTGAACACTCCTATAACTCAAGGACCAAAGAGACTGAGATTTATGGGTATTGGTGATAATTCAAAATGGTACAAATTCATTGATACTAAACATGTGATTGTCATTTCACAATCTGCTAATTTTGAGGAAGATATTGACTGGTCCAGGATTCATTCCAATGATCCTGAAGTTTATTTTCCTAGAGATGGTGTTCCAGATGCCACGCAGCCTGATGACAATTCGCAGGCAGATATTCCTTCTACCAGTTCTTCACAACCTGATGTTCCGTCTTCGCAAGCCGCGGATGCTGATGCTAGCGACGAACGTGAGGACGAGGATGATGATGAAGAAGAAGAAGACTGGACTGTTGTTCCTAGACGCTCCAAGAGGGCCACAAAAGGAATCCCTCCACAACGTTATTCATGGCAACTGACAAAGTCACCATTACCTTTGATTTGCAACGTTACTCTTCCTCCAGAGACATTCACACAAATCAAACAGCTTCCTGATTCAGAACAAGACAAGTGGTATGATGCAATGCAGGATGAAATGGACAGTTTAAAGAAACTTAATGTATTCACACCTGCAAAACCTCCAGCAAATAAGAAAGTCATTGGCACCCGATGGGTCTACAGAATCAAGAAGAAACCAAATAGTGAGTCTTTATACAAAGCCAGACTGGTAGCTCAGGGTTTCGCTCAACGTTATCCTGAGGACTACACAAACACTTACTCACCAACAGTCAGAACTGAAAGTGTAAAAATTGCCTTAACCACTGCAACTATTCTTGGTTTAGAAGTTTCTCAATTTGATGTGGACACAGCTTATCTACATGCAGACCTAGATGAAGAGATCTACGTGAGAAGCCCTCCAGGATTCCGAAAGCAAGAAGGGGATACCTGGTTCCTGAACAAAAGTCTTTATGGTCTGAAACAGTCAGGTTTAATGTGGTATTTATGTCTTACTGACAAACTAAATTCAATGGGCTTTATTAAGTCCGAAACTGATGAATGCGTGTTCACAAAAAGATCTAACAATGCATATGAGATAATTCTTGTTTATGTTGATGATATTGTTTATATTGGTCCAAATAAGAAAATGAGTGAGATTTTTGCCAAAAGTTTGCAGAGATACTTCACACTAAAATCTTTAGGACACATTAGCACTTATTTAGGTGTTCAAATTGAAAAGACACAGAAGGGGTTTAGTCTTTCACAAGAGGAGAAAATTGACCACATTCTACATCATTGCAACATGAAAGATGCTAGCACAACAAAGACACCCATGCAAACAGATTTTCACAACTTAACACATGAACCAAGTCCTGAGTTCGAGGATCAAACACTTTATCGTTCAGTCATTGGTTCACTATTATACATTAGTAGTTGGACCAGACCTGACATCGCACTTAGTGTTAATCTTTTATCACGACACGTAGGTAAGGCAACACAATTTCATTGGTCATGCATTAAGAAGTTGTTGAAATACCTAAAACACACTAAACACATGAAGTTATTGCTAGAACCAACACACACTGATCAACCAAAGTTGATTTGTTTTGCCGACGCCGACTGGGCGAGCGACAAGAAGTCACGCAAAAGCACTTCTGGTTACATGATGTTCCTAAATGGTTGTCCTGTTTACTGGCAAGTGAGAAAACAGAGTTTTGTTTCATGTTCATCTACTGAAGCTGAATATGCTTGTGTTTCAGATGCTTGTAATTCTCTAACGTGGTTTGATGCTTTGATCACAGATATCTGGACACGTCCGATTCGACCAATCACCGTGATGGAAGATAATGTATCTGTTGTTTATATTTCTGAGTCACATTTTACAGGTTCTAGGTCCAGACACATTGACATTCGTTATCAAAACACAAAGCAATTAGTTAAGCAAGGTTTTGTTAAATTGCAATATGTTTCTACACATGATCAGATTGCAGACATGCTTAACAAACCACTTGCCGCAAATCAACACGAATATCTGCGAAAGAAGATGTGCCTTAATTGATGATTTGATGACGTCAGCCCAGACTAGCAAAAGAAGGGGTGTCACGATGTTAAAAAGTTTGCTAGGCCTGAACTGCCTGAATTGACACTCAAGAGTTAAACTAAGAAAGCTTTATTGCGTAGGTCATAAAACAAAAAAATGGTTCTTATCTGAAAGTGATTTATTGCGCACGCGTTACACATTCCAAATTCCTCTCTTCTTTGTTCGGCAGCCAACTTTGGCAAACGTAGCTTTCATTATCAAAATGTAACCAATTAGTTATTTCTGTTTTCATTTACTTTATTTTATTATTAAAGTTTGTTTATTAATTAGAATACTTTTAAAGAGTATTTCTTTTCTAAATATCTCAAAAGATATGCGGAAGGGAATCAGCCACGGTCCATTGATCTCCAACAGGGTGTTTTTTCCCCTGACAGTCCTTTCGCACATGCCTTTTTTCTTTCTCCCCCTGCCCAAACGTGTGAAGGAGGCAGGCGGAGAACGAAAGGTGCGCGTAGCCGAGGGCAAAGAAGCCTGCTGTTTGCCTCCTTCACACGTTCGGGCAGCAGGGGTGCTTTCTCTTACACATTCTTCCTTTCCCTGCCTGAACGCGTGAAGGAGGCAAGCGGAGAAAGAAGGTGCGTGTAGCTGAGGGCAAAGAAGCCTGCTGCTTGCCTCCTTCACACGTTCAGGCAGCAGGGGTGCTTTGTTGCACACCTTCTTTCTTTCTCCCCCTGCCTGAACGCATGAAGGAGGCACTGCCACCCATCCACATTCAAACCAGGCCGCCTCCTATCTCCCCACAGGGGCACTCTGAAGAGGGAAGGTCTCTCCCAAGTCCTGCTTCCCTTACCTCGCGCAGTTCTGGGACGGCAAGATATTCTTTTTTTTGCCGGTACGGGGGCATATTCTCGACCCCTGCATTCCTGTCGCCCCCAGTCCAGCCCCACGCAATCTCCCTGCCAACCCACTGACCTCGGATCACTCTGTTGGACAGCCTCTCCTTCACGTCCTGTTGCTGGCTGCAGGGTCCCAGGGCCCAGCCGGTTTCTTCTGGAGGGGGCAGGCAGACAGGCAGCATTCCCCCCACCTTCCCGGCCACCTGCAGCCTCAGAGCCTCGGGTGGGCGGGGCAAGCATGGTGTGGACGGGTGGGGTGAGTGAGCGAGTGGTGACTGGGCAGGCAGGGGGAGTGAGCAAGGGGGGCCGGCGGGAGGGAGCGTTCCAGTACTGTCCCACCGGACGAATGAGTTCTAAAAGATATGGTAAATTTGACAAACCCCTTCTGGCGTACTGGTGCGAACCAGGAGCAACCCACTCCTGGACTGCCAGCATGGCAGTGGACAATTGGACCATGTGATGGATTTGTGGGTGTGGGGACAAGATCATGAACTTTAAGTTGGGGGGAAAACGGAAGAAGCTTCACATTTGGGTTTTCCCCCAGATGTGCCAGTATGGCTCTCTTAATAAATTGGAACTTTGAGCAGCACGTTGCCTTGGACTCTAATTTAATTTTGGATGCTATCTGGAACGCTGACACACTACTTATTTTTTAAAAAAACATGCGAAACAGCTTTTTTCTTCACATATTGGGGACATTGTGTTGATCAAGAAGAAAATAGGCATTTTCTTTTGATGACTTAATCCAGAGAGCCAGGTTCTTACAAAAGTCTCTGGAGTGGTTCTTATGAATGACTGGGCTTCAATATTAGACAAAATACTGAATTGTTTCACACAAAGGTAGTTCTCACACATTTACAATTCAATGACTGTGATTTATTAAATAGGTAGAGAATAGCAACACTGAGAAAAAAATATCTTTATCTATTGGAATCCAACGACAAATAAGAAAACTAGTAGAGACAGTCTCAGAAAGCTTAAGAATGAAAAGATGTAAAACCAATCTTTAAAAATTATTAGTGGGGATTTAACAACTGATATTTTCAGAGCTAATGCTGTAAATCCTTCAGTGGAAAGTATTATTGACTCTTAATTCATGATCATTAAACAAATATTTGCATTGTTTACTCCTATTTATATTGGACTAATATTTCTATTATTTGCTTTAAAGACTTAATTGTGGCAATTTTACTTCTTCGTTTAATTAAAATATTAGCATCTTATTTATTATTGCTTCTTATTTTATTTATTTATTTATTCTTCGCATTTCTAGACCGCCCCCTCTCCCCAAAAGGACTCGGGGCGGTGTACAGTCCACACAACAAATAACAAATAGTAAATACAAATATAAATATAGATATAAATATACATAAGGAGGAGGTTAGAAATTTAAAAGAACTGTACAGAAGAATATAAATATGGTTCTAAAAACCCTAAAATCAGTTAAATTTAAAACCATACCCTTAAAATACCAGATAAGAATATATTTCCAGGAGGTAACAGTTGTAACAATTATAATTATGTCAGGCCAGCTAATCGAAACAGGTGAGTCTTCAATTTTTGTCGGAAGGAGCGGAAGTCTGTGGTGGTTCTAATATCGGGGGGGGGGATCCAAATATACATTTTAAACGGTTTAAAAAACATGAAATATTTATTTCATATGTTTTATTGTACGCCGCCCCGAGTCCTTCAGGAGAGGGTGCGGCTAAGAAATAAATATTCATTATTATTATTATTATTATTATTATTATTATTATTATTATTATTATTATATGACATGGCAATCCAGATTAAAAACAACTATTCTAATAAAATCTTGTGCTGTAGCAGGGATGTCAAACTGGCAGCCGATGGGCTGGATGCATCACACAAAGGCCACGCCCACTCTGGCTCAACAAAGGCAAAAAAAGTCCTGATATGTCACATGACGTGATCAAGTTTGACACCCATGCTCTAGAGCAGTGGTTCCCAAAGTGGGTGGGGGGCGGTGAGATGGCTTAGGGGGGCGGTAAGAGGCAAGGGGGGCGGCAAAGGAGTGCTGGAGGTGGCCTCCTCCAGCGAGCCATTCAGAACCAGTTCGCTCACTCACCCCCACCCATCCAGAAGCTGCTCGATCGATTGCTCCCCCCGCCCATCTGCACTATGCTAGCCCTGCCCACTCACTGATTGGCTGGCTCACCAATCGCCCCGCCTGCCTCTAAGAGCCCTATCTAAACTCAGTTATCTTTTTTTCTGCTTGGCTTTCTATAGATAGGGCTCTTAGAGGTGGGCGGGACGATTGGTGAGCCAGCCAATCAGCGAGCACAGGGCTAGCATAGTGCGGACTGGCGGGGGGAGCGAGTGATCAAAGGGAGGCCACTTTGCCTCCCTTCGCTCTCACTTTGTCTTGATGAGGTCACTGCAGCTGCGGGCGCGGACGGACGGAGGTAGCCAGAGCGGCGGGGAAGCCCGGGGGGGACGAGCGAGCAAGAGCTGCCTGATCCTCCATCGCTCGCCCGCTCGGGCCGCTCAGGCTACCTCCGTCCGTCCACGCTCGGAAGCTGCAGTGACCTCATCAAGACAAAGTGGAAGGCAAAGGGGCCTCGGTGCCCTGCCTGATCCTCCTTCACTCGCTCGTTATTTTGCCTGCATGGGGTGCCTCGGTGGAAGCCCTTTGCTAGCGGCCAGACCTCGACGGTCCATCCATGCTCACTGTCCCAGTAGCGCTGCGGCCACCCGGCCTGCGAAGAGAGGGAGGAAGAGTGAAGGGTGGGGGAGAGCAGCAGAAGGGGTGGGGGCTCCGCATTCCCCCCCCCCCACGGGAGCCTTCCCAGAGGAGATGGGGCTGGGGAATGTGGGGCGGGGGGGGCTGTCTGGGGTGGGACTAGATGACCTCTGGGAGTCCCAACCGGCCCTTCTGACTCTGGAGACCAGAAGCAAGCAAGCAAACACACACACACACATACACAAACAGCAAAAGTGTCTGGTTTTGAATATAATCCTCCCTAGTGCTTGGGGAAAAAATAAGAGGAACATTTGGATATACATTTGAATTAACTTGGGAAGAAAATTGCTAAAAATCACTTTTAGCTGTGTTCTGCATTAAGGATTCATGCAGTAGCATTTCTTGTTGAATTAGCAGAGTAATATTTACAACAGCCAGCTAAGATAGTTTTATCTGTCTTACAATGTGCGTGGGTAGAGGACTTAGGCATAAGTGCAATGTTTGCCTGTGATTATATAATAAATTCACAGCTTATACATTTAAATTAGATGTTTTTCAATTCATGTTTAACCTATACTTGATATACTTGTATTCAATACATAAGGTGTTATGTCAATGGAAGAGATAGGAAACTGCATTAGTGATATATATGTCAATGCGTTGATTTGTACTAAAAATGTTTAGTTTAAAGAAGTTATAAGGAATCACAAATATGAGTGTGGAAAATGTAATGTAGTTGTGGATGACCCTTTGCATGAGTTGTATTGGGAAAAATAAAAATCATAATAATAATAATTAAAAAAAATAATGATTCCCCAAAGAGGTAAAAGGCTACATTTTGCTAGAGTTATTCTTTGCTTCCAAACTGTTGAGGAAGGGGATTGGACTCTATATTTCCCTTTCCATCCCCATGGTTCTTTAGTGAAAATTATAACCCAAGAACATATAGATCTGTTAAAATGTTCCCATTCTCACTTTCCATATTGGGAATCCCTAGGTACCATGCAAAAATCTCATCAAATAATTCAAGCAAATGTTGGTGACATTGAGCTGAAGCCAAAGTTCAAGAAATCGTACCAAGAGTTTTGGTTACAGAAAGAAATTTCTGATCGCTATCCTGCACTATGGATAGTGGTTAAGAAGCTCCTTGTTGCATTTCCAACATCATTATTTGGTGGAACATGGCTTCAGTGTGGTCATCCAACTTCTCTCCAAGCAAAGAAAATGACTCCAGATTACTGAATGTGATGATTTCCTGCTAAGTGATTTAAAACCAGACATTGGGAAACTGGTATCACTTCATCATTAAGAATTTACTGAACAATGAAGTAGTTACTAAATTTTACTAAGTTTACTAAGTTACTAGTTACTAAGGTTCTTGATAAATGACTATCAGACTTTGAAAACCTGGTATCACTGGAACATGTTCAATAATTTTGTTGAATTAACTAACTACAAAGGTTTTTAAATTGGATTTTGAATAAATGTGCAATTAATTGTTACAATTTTAAATTTTACTGTTACTATCTTTATTCCTTCATGCAAACCGCCCAGTCACATGACTCCCCCAGCCACGCCCATCAAGCCACGCCCACAGAACCGGTCGTAAAAAAATTGAATTCCACCACTGGGTGCGGGGCACTGAGGATCAGTTTGTAGCAGCAAGGGGCGGTGGACTGAAAAAGTTTGGGAACCACTGCTCTAGAGGAATGCTGTCTCCAGGCTTGGACAGAGCCAGGTCTTAAGGGCATTCTGAAACCCAAAGGGAAAGGCTGCTATTGGTGTCCAGGAGGATGCTGTTCCAGAAGGCAGTGGCAGAGAAGGCATACCTCCTTTGTCCCACAAGATGACAATGTTTGAGGGGGTGCAAGACAGGCGGAAACTTTCAGAAATAGTAAATAACAATGGAAACAAAGGGTTTTTTCCTAATAGTCAGGATATGCTATGTAAGCTCATACCAGGCTGTATTTATACACCCCTACCAAATCGTATCTGCCCCATACTGCCATGCATTCAAGGAGCACAATAAGAACTTTGTAACATAAACATTATAACAATTTTTTTATTGCAGTACAAATCCAAAGTGCAAGCCCCTGGGGAACATTCCTTGTCTACAAGGAAAACATAAAAAAAAAGTTTCATTGCAATCTGTTTCATTCATCTGCCCTTCATATTCACATGTAAGCAGGAAGCAAGGTGGGCTTGTTCCAGTGACTATTCCAGCAGAATCAAGTCTCCACTAGAGCTGAGCTTTCAGAATACAGCTGAAGGAATCAACTGACGGAACCTGGAAGCTTCAGTATTTTGGTCTCTTCACCTCAACCCTGAAATTACAGACATTTATATGAAATGCTGTAGGATGGGACACTTTAGCAGAAACAACACGCACACACCTTACAGTACTAAAAACCAAGCATTCTAAGAACAAAAAATGCAGAAAATAAAACAATTAATATTCTTCAGACCAACCATGCATCTCTTGCCACAAATGAGTAGTTGGACTTAGCTGAATACATACAAGATAACATATAAGAGACAGAGATGGCTCCATGAGTACTTTTCACATCACATTAACTTTTCAAGTGAAAGCAATTATACTAACCCATCAGCCTCCATCTTCTTTCTTTTTTCAATGATCTGCAAAGAGAATACAATTACTGCATTGTGGATATGACATTAAAGCATTTATTTATTTATTTTTGGAATGCCTAACTTTCAAGCAAAAGATCATGTCTTTTGATGAAAAATCAAATAGAGCAAGCTGCTTTCTGGTAGAATGGATACTGATTCTATTGCACAAATGAAAAAAGTTTAGTTTGCTCCCACAATATAAATAGAACTTTTAGACATCAGAATTTTGATCATAAAAGAGCTATTAGGTGTTCACATTCTAATGGAAAGCCCTGACACAGAATTGCGAGGAGCTCAAAATATAGCCTATTTCTATGCATGAAACTGAATGAAATAGCAGAACATAATCCTTTTCAAATCTTAAAACCTGTAAGTGTCTGTGTAAAACCTTAAAGAAAAGTACAATCTATGGTGGACAAAACAAATGTTACTAAATAAATATAGCTTCAGATCTTACTGCACTAATCTTTTTCCATTGCCGATCTAGTTCAGCTTTGTCATTGGTCTCTTTGAAACGACGTGTCTTACGGCCTTCAGACATCTTGATTCCATACTGGAAAGCTGCTCTAAAATAAGAGGAACAAGTCAAGTATAGATGGGGAATTTGTGATACAGCTAGTTTGATGCAAAAAAACTACCATAAGATCTACTTTCTCAGCTCTATTACATGAGGCATCTTGTGAGGCATTCTACAAAATGTAGTACAAATTTAACTCTAATAATTTTAATTTAATTAACTTAATATAGCTACTCATTCCAGAAAACTCTGGGTGGGTTATAAAATCCATAAAAAGAGTAAAATAGTTAAAAACTAGATAACAGGAAGTCCAGACTGAAACAACTAGAACAACGATCAGTGTATACAGCTAATATATCCCACCACGTTAACCCTCGGCCTGGGGACAGAGATAGGTCTTAAGAGTTTTCTGGAATCTTATTACTTATAAATAATATATACTATAATACCATCTATCTTCCTACTCTTAAAAACAACTTGCAAACTCACTTGGGTAAAGCCTCTTTGTTATTCATGTACTCGCTATATTCTTCTTGTGTGTCGAAATCCCAGCGACCCAGAGGTCCTTTTTTGTTTCCCTTGGGAAAGGAGAAAAAGACAAAAAGAACTATACCACTTTAGGCTGAAAGTAAAGGAAACTTTTCTAAACTTTTCTAAAATAATCCATATTTTACAATACTCAATCACTATTTTTGCTGCAGAAAAAGTAAACAAAAATGTTAGCTCCCAAAAATAAAGTATCTAGACTATGGACTTTTTGCAGTCGGTATGCACACACGCATATACAGATAAAAGCATTAAAATATTTTATTTCACATGGTAAAATCCATTGTGGCACCTTATTCAACTGCAAGTGAAGCTAAAAAGTTAAAAGTTACCAGGTTCCCATGAAAAATTTCAATATAAATATATACTACCATGTTCCCCCGAAAATAAGACAGGGTCTTATATTTTTTGACCCATGAAATATGGCTTGGGCTTATTAAAGGGGGAGGGCTTATTATTTTTCAGGTGCAGGAGGCAGCAAGCCCACTGACCCCACCCTTTCCGTCCCACCATCTGCTTGCCTGCGGCCACAATGACCCAAGTTCTCCTTGCATCCTGGCCTTCGCCTCCCTTGCTTGCTGGCCGCCGAACAGCTGACTGTGCTGCTCTGGCCTCGCGGGTGTGTGTGTGTGTTTCCTGGCAGAACAAACGCACGCACGCGCGCACACACACACACATACACTTCCCCTCCAAGGCAGCCACATCCCTTCACTAACTTGCTTTCCAGCTCCATCCTCCGTTCCACGTGCAGGACAAGAAAAGTAGACTGCGTGCCTTTGGTAAAAAAATACAGGAAAATACCTTCCAAGTTCTCGCAAAAAAAGAAAAAAAAATCTCACGAAGTTGGAAGTCGTCCCACAAACTACTTTTCTTGCCCTGCACATGGCAGTGGAGAATGGAGCAGGAAAGCAGGTTAGTGGAGGGATGTGGCTGCCTTGGGGGAGGGATCTCTTTCTCACACACACATACACACCATCCATTCCTTGGGAACTCTGCACAAACGCAGAGAAGGCTTCGGATAGAGCATTTGGGGGATGTGCATCTGCGCTGAGATCCCAAGGAAAGAACGATTGCCAGGAAAAGGGGGGTGGGGATTTTGCCTCTTATCCTGTTCTGAGTCTGTGCTGAGCTTCAGAACAGCATAAGAGGAAGAAAAATCTCCCATCCCCATTTTCAAGCTGTTCACAAAAATTCCTCATTCTGAGCCTTCAATCCTGCAATATGCTGAAGTCTCGAAATGGAACGTTTTTGCAAAGTGTTTGAAAATATGGAGGGGAATATTCCTGCCTCTCCTCGTTCTGAAGATCACAGACTGAAAACAGGATAAGAGACAAAATCCTCCCTCCCACATGCCTTCAATCCTGGATAATGTGAAGGCTTGGAATGTGGCGTTTTTCAAACCTCTTGAAAATGGGGAGGGGGGATTTCGTCTCTTATCCTGTTCTCAGTCTGTGCTGACCTTCAGGACGGGGAGAGGCAGGAATATCTCCCTCCCCATTTTCAAGCCATTTGCAAAAACGCCCCACTTCGAGCCTTCAATGTGAATATAGGTGAGAAGCGACCTCCTGTAGGCATTAAAATCCATACACTAGGAACATCGGAAGAAGCCCTGCGAGGAGTTGCTGCTGCCGAAGTGCAGGAAATCTCCCCCCCGCAACCTGCAAATCATCCTTTCAAAGGAGTTTCACCAGGACAAAGAGGTGGCTGAAGGCGGCGTTTGTGTCGCCTTCATCCTGGTGAAACTCCTCTTTGAAAGGACGATCATGCAGGTGGGGGGGGGCGCAGGGGGGGGAGATTTCCTGCACTTCGGCAGTGTCTCCTCGCATGGCTTCTTCCGATGTCCCAGGTGTATTGATTTCCATGCCTTCTTTTCCTGTTCCGTGGACGGAATTGCGAGCTGTGACTGTCACCGTTAGGCAAGGAGGGCATGAGGCATTTGGGTTGTGTTGCTTGGCCTCCGGCTTCTTTTGCAGCCACAATTGGCTGCAAAAGCGACCGGCGTTTGCTCGAGGCAGAGGCCTGAGTGGCACCCGCGAATCAGCTGTTTTGTGAACGGAGCAGCCCAGCTGATCCGATTAAGGAGCCAAGAAGTCCTGAGGTGACCGGGGAAAAGGAGGGCTGCCCCCTGTTCTGGCTAAACCCACCCCTTTACTAGGGCTTATTTTGGGGGGAGGGTTTATATTTTTGCCCACCACGAAAATCTGGCATGGCCTTAGTTTCAGGACATGTTGTATTTTCAGGGAAACACGGTAGACAACTCTGATCCATTGGGTCAGCTTTTCAAATCTATTTCCTTATGAGATTCCTCAATGCTTTCAGCAATGGCAGAGCTTCTAATGTTCTGCCTTTGCTACAAAATAATCTTAAATATTCAGGGAGATATTCAGATATGTATCTGCCTTGAAAATAGCCCATATTGAAGTGTACAGCACAAGTGACCACAGAACATGGTTTATAACATTTTGTATTATGTCATAAAATGTTTTATAAAATTTGCCAAATTTCAATTGTATGAGAGTAATGGATTCTGAATTTTGACAGCAATTTTTAAGTTAGTCCATTTGAGGTACCTTGATTCAAAAATTGTTATTTTGCATCATTTTGCCCAGTTAAAGGTTACACGCAAACATGTAGTTTTAATAGTATACAGATTCCAAATGACTCACTATGGAAATATTACACCATAGAAAAATACTTATTTTAAAATTATCGGTGGTATACCTGATCCATTTTACTATAATCTACTTCTTCATCACTATCCACAGCCATGGCATCCATTCTAGGAAAAACACAAAATTGGCAGTAACTATATTTACAATCCCATTCAAAGTTATTTTTTTGAGATATAGCAATAACAAATCTGGAATTCTCTGCTTAGTTTATAGATTCTATATACATGGTAAAATCTAATACTGAAAAATTGGACTTCAGTCGGCATCTATAGAAGTAGACTATTTCAAAAAAGGTATATTCTCCTAGCCCACTACTGTACCCATTTATAACTCAGTTGAGTAGCAAATGGTGTGTGTGTGTGTGTGTGTTATGCATGAGCTGATAGAAAACTTTAGTTGCAGGACTGTTTTGAATATCTACAAACTATTTAACTTCATTATCTAGATTTTACTAATGCTTCAGTATAAGGCCAAAAAGTTTCCAAGCATGTGCATATAATAATGAATTAGCCCTATCAACCTGTGGCCCTGACATTTTAAATAAATAAATGCTTTTTATTTTGTCAAAATTATTTGCCAAGAAAATGTGCATGGCCCTTGAGCCAAAAAGATTTCACATTCCTGGTCTGAATGGTTTTATTAATTTGAAATTTATCCTCCACTATTCCAAAATTTCAAAAACTTGCTGATGTTACTTCTGTTCCTATATCAGTAGTCCTTAGAATGTTGAATACATAATATTCTTACGTTGCAGGGTAGCATTCAGCATAGCTGTTTAGCATTCCAAAGAAATCACCCAGTTGCTTTTTATCTTCAGGTTTTTTTAATGTATTAAAGGATAAGGAACAAAAGTATTGAAAAATACAAGATTGTCTTTATCTAATAAGCAAGCACCATGAATCCATATGGGGAGAACAAGCAGAATATTAAAAAGGTCTTAAGCTGTTCAGAGTCAATATTTTCTTTCTCACAAGCTTTACTAATAAGCACATTAATTTCAGCCAAGTATCTCTTCCAGTCACTTCACTGGAAACAATAGGCAGCGGTCAACATACAATTGTAAAGGAGCCTGGGATTTCTATCTTAAGCCATATGTTTGGCCCAATTTTATAACTTTTTTTGCAGCAGTTATTAAGTGAATTTTGTGGTTTTTAAGCAAATCACTGTGTACCTATGGGTGTTTTCTATGGATAAAAAGGCCAGAAATCAGCATAAAACATCATAAAGTGTGGTCACATGACTATAGAACACTGTGACCAGCTATAAAGCTGTGCTGCTTGCCAAATGCCTAAAATGCAATCATGTGATTACAGAGGATATGCAACTATCAGAACTTTGGAACTGGGTTGTATGTAGTTTTGTGGCGGATGTCTATCATAAGTTTAAAATGTCACTAAGCAACTGGTCATTAAGCAAGGATTATTTATATATATTTCCATAAAACATACAACCTTGACTTACAAGAATTCATATAATGATCATTCAAAATTATGACAGTGCCAAATTGACTTGCAACTGTGCCCAAAGTTGTGGCTGCTGCAGCACCCCTGCAGTCATATGATCAAAATTTGGATGCTTGGCAGCCCACCTGCACTTACAACCGCATGGGCACTGCAACTCCCCCCCTCCTATCTGCCCAATCCCCATGGTACAATCCTACATAGAGGCCAGGGCCTTCAGCAGTTTTAGCCAGCTGTCTTAGGCCTCAATTACAATCCCAATGCTGCCTCTACCATAGATAATTGCTATCTCAAGCACCTTACTGCAGCCAGCCACACCAGCACTAATCGGCCCCATCTGTGGGAAATGAAAAAAAATCAGGGAAACATCTCAAATATTACGAGAATGGCTCTTACCCTTTTCTATGCTGGCATTCCGGCAATCAGCAGCAAGGGAAAAACAAATGAAGCGGAGTAGCATGCAGAGTGGCTTGCCAGTGTGGAGCTTGAGACAGTACTTCTCAACAGCAGTGGCAGCACAAGGGCTGAAGTTGAACTTCGGGGGCGGCAGCAGCTGGCCAAGGTTGCTGAAGACCCCAGATTTCTACTCTAGGACCAACCCTGGCAAAGTCACTAAATGCCGCATTGTAAGGTTGGCCTGGCCTGGTTGAGGCTTCCTGAAGTGGTTGTGGTTTTGTACTGCATTGCAGCATCTAGCCAAACACAAATATGGCCTACACTGGGCTTCTAGGGCCGTGATGGCGAACCTGTGGCACACGTGCCACAGGTGGCACGCAAAGCCATTTGTTAGGGCACGCGAGGGGTTGCCCTGTCAGCTCCGACTTCAGCCTTCTTTTTCAGCCATTTCCAGCCAACATGCAAACAGGAAGTTCGGGGACGGACTTCCAGTTTGCGCATTGGACCGTTTTTCGTACTCTAGGGCCTTCAGGAAAGCCTCCTGAAGGCGAAAAATGGGCCTATGGGCAAACTGGAAGTCACTGGGGAGGGCGGGGGTTGCATGCGGATGCATGCAGGGGGGAGGGCAAGGGTCACATGCGCAGGCATGCAGGGGATCGCCCCATAGCATTATGGGTGTGGACACGCCTGTGCACGACCCCCCCTGCTCTCCCCCCACTTTTGGCACGAGATCCGAAAAAGGTTAGCCATCACTGTCCTAGGGCCTCCCCCACTCCTATAGCACCCTTGCATTCCTTACCTGGGACTCCTCCATTTAACAACTTGCAAGATTGCATGATGACTGCAACCTGAAGTGCCTGGATAGTAGTCATTGAGCAAAGCAGTCATGTGAGGTCTCTCTTAATAACTATTTCAATGAATCACCAAGATTTTGGTTTCAAATGTCAACTTAAGTCTTGGACTACATGTATGGCGTTCTTTTGAGCTTTCCCAAGATACAAAAACAAAGTATTTTTTAAATAAAGGTTGGACTTTGTATAAAAGACACCTGTTTTACCAAAAACCCTACAGCAGCTGCTAAACCTAGAATCCCTCATTCACTGTACAGATGTAAAGGATATGGTTCTGTCCCTTCCCAGCCAGTAGCACCAGCAAACTTTTCATTGATTGATTTAATCAACTCTTTGGCTGAGCCAGGTCCTGAAAAAAAGGAGAAAGAAGAAACAAATTACTGACCAATCTGATAGAAATAATACTTTTCCAGCTGAATCTTATTGAAAACTAAGAGGAAATAAGGAGACATAGGAGATCCTCTTGACTGGGTGCCATTACTGTATAGAGATTGGAACCAGTAAATCAGGAGACCACCCCAAAACTTAAGGGATATAAAAAAGTCAGTGTTGGCTTATTGTAATATGTAAATCAGCCTTTAAATTCACCACAAATATGGAAATAATCATACAAGCAAACCAAATATATGTTTTTAAAATTCTTTCAAGCTAAAAATAGAATTCCAGTAATAATGTATTAGATTTTCTAAATATTCAGTAGAGATAAATCTCTAGTGATATTGAATATCAATAAAACTTCTTCTTACATCTGCAATTGCAGAGATATTTTGTTTAGCTATCGTATTTTTTCTGCTTGCAGCCAGTTTTTTAAATCAAGGTTAACATAAGAACTTACCTTTGTCTATATCATTAGGCTAAATGGAGAAAAGAAAATGAACACATTACTCTCAAAATAACAATCAAGATGAAGGCTAGTTACTTAACATAAGATAAGCTATGTTCCATTAATTCAAAAGATGCATATAATGCAGAATTTGTGCCCACATAAGAAGCCAAAATTTCAAGTACCTCTGCAACTAGCATCTGAGAACTACTTGAGAATAGAGTAAAAAAATTACAAGACCATTATTTTTACAATTTTACTGACAATTTTGTACAAATAATATTTAATTCACTGTTTACATTTAATTATTGTAACCTCATTAAGGTTACAAAATATTTCAAAATTGTTTTATAATGTTAATACACGGTCTAATCTAATAATTAAAAAACTCAATATCTGTGATGGAATGTCACCTGCAGCAGCAGTGGGGGAGAATTTTGGCAATAAAGAGCTTTCCCAAATAGAGACCTGGACAATCCTACCCTGGAAGAGGGGGGGGGATGCTCAGGGTAACCACACCCTAGAACCGTAATGGCAAACCTATCAGAGCACTCTCTGTAGGCAGCCCAGCCGTCACCCCAGCCTAGCTCCACCACGCATGGACAGGCATCTCCCGCTGCCCAGTTGGTCTTCGGGTCTCTGCCGTGCATGTGCAGGGACGGAGGCTTCCCCGATCTCCATGGTTCCCTCCCCCCGCAGCGGGTCCTAGCTTTCTCCTGCATTTCTGCCACCCATGCCTTCCCTGATCTCCGCAGGTTCCTCCCTTCCCAAGTGCCTCTCCATGGCAGAAATGAAGGAGAAATGTAGGGCGTGCTGGGGGGTGGGGAACTGTGGAGATTGGAGAAAGCACGGGTGACAAAGATGCAGGAGAAAGCTAGGGCATGCTGGGGGGGAGGGAGAACTGCGGAGATAGGGCAAGGCATCGGTGGCAGAAATGCAGGAGAAAGCTTGGGCGCAAGATCCTGTCCATTAGGTGTAAGCAAGTAAAGAATTAAACTTTAATTCTTTAATTAAAATTAAAGAATTTTGGGCTCTCAATTTTATGCGATAGATAGATGATAGACAGATAGATATTGATGTGTGCTTACCTCATCATCAGCTTTAGGTTTCTCAAAGTAGCTGTGCCTCTTCTTCTCCTCTTCACGTTCCCTTTCTCTCTCCCGTTCACGATCTCGCTCATGTTCCCTTTCTCTCTCTCTCTCCCGTTCTCGGTCCCGTTCCCTGTATCTCTCTCGTTCCTTTTCTCGTGGCACTTTTGCTGCCGATGGTACGTAATCACCAATATCTTCAAAAATACTTTTCATCAGACAAGTACATATTAAAAAGGCAAAAGATAAATAAAATACAAATAAGTCTCAGAAAATGCCATAAAAATCTTGCCAAGAGAATTCAATTCAATTCAATTTATTTGATTTCTAGACCGTCCCCTCTCCCCAAAGGGACTCGGGGCGGTGTACAGGCACCAAATTAAAAAACCATACACATAAGAATAAATACCATTAAAATCAAATTAAACCTTAACCCCTGTACAAATTTATAAAAATTAAAACTCGGCCTAAAACCCACCCGTAAAATTTAAAAATACAGACTGAGGTGGGAGAGCTGGAATTAGGCCAGGCCGGCTAAATTGAACAGGTGGGTTTTAAGCTTCTTACGGAAGGAGCGGAGGTCCGTGGTTATTCTAATATCAGGGGGAAGGTCATTCCAGAGGGTCGGGCCCATCACAGAGAAGGCCCTTCCCCTGGGCGTCGCCCGCTGGCACAGCCTAGTGGACGGCACCCTGAGGAGTCCCTCTCTGTGTGAGCAGATCGGCCGAAGGGATGTATGGGGCAGGATACGATCCCGCAAATCACTGAGCATAAATTATTCTTTTTTGCTCCCAAGGTGGTGATATCTTCTTTTTTAAACAATTCAGCCCCTGCACCCTGAAGGGGAAGCCAAATTAGTTCACTTGTCTCTTCCTTTCAAACTGTGGACCATGCAAGAATGCAGTAGCTTCCTGAAAATAGTTCCAAGTACAATGAGAAAGATCCAACCTCAAAGGATAAGCACTTAATGTATCCATATACTTACTTCATGTCTGCCTCTGGGGGTTTCTTCTCATCCAGTTTCCCTACAAATAGAGAGCAATCAGATTACACTTACTTCCATACCTATGGTACATTAGTTCTTTTAGGCAATAAAAATATGTTTTTGCAAATATCTTTCATCAATGGTGTAATTTTATATGATATGATACCCAATTTATGTTAATCTTTACACTCTTTGATCATACAAGTGTCTATTCCTCAGATTGAAAAAGAAATAATCCCCATTTTAAACACATTTTCCCAATGTGAAACATCAACCTATAGGGCAGCGATGGCGAACCTTTGTTGGCTCACGCGCTATAAGTGGGGGGAGCGCAGGGGGGTCGTGTGTGGGTGTGCCGTACCCATAATGCAATGCGTGACCCCCCCCCAGTGCACATGCGTGCACTACAGGTGCGACCCCCCATTTTTACATGCTTTTTTCGCCCTCCCCAGGCTCCAGAGGCTTTATAGGAGCCTGGGGAGGGTGAAAACAGCCTCTCCCGGACTCCCACGGGAAGCATCAGGGAAGCCTCCAAACGGTCCCTGAAGCCTTCGGAGCGCTCAAAACGACCCTCCGAACAAACAGGAAGTCACTTCCGGTTTGCTCGGAGGATCGTTTTGAGCGCTCCGAAGGCTTCAGGGACTGTACGGAGGCTTCCCTGACGCCTTCGGAGCACTCAAAACAACCCTCCGAACAAACAGGAAGTCACTTCCGGTTTGCTCGGAGGATCGTTTTGAGCGCTCCGAAGGCTTCAGGGACTGTACGGAGGCTTCCCTGACGCCTTCGGAGCGCTCAAAACGACCCTCTGAGCAAACAGGAAGTCTCCGGTTTGCTCGGAGGGTCATTTTAAGCGTTCTGAAGGCGTAAGGGAAGCTCATGAAGCCTCCAGAGGGCCTCCGGGGGGTGGGGGTGGGGCAGACAAATGGCTCCGCGTGCCACCTGTGGCACGCGTGCCATAGGTTCGCCATCACTGCTATAGGGCAATGTAGAATCTACGTTTTGTACTCTTGTTATACCATTCTGACATTAATCAAATGTTAATAGAATGTTAATTTTTAATGTTCATCATGTAAAACAAGATATGCAAGTCTGAATTCTAAAAACCTATCCTTACCTTTATCCTTTTTCTTGAGCTTTTTATTACGAGTGCCTTGCCTCAGATAGGAAAGAATCTGAGTCAGTTTACTAATTACAATGTCATTTGTAGTCAATGTGGTCTGGGCCTAGAAGGATAAATCACAGGAATCACTACTTTGATAGCTCATATATAATGCTCGTAAAGCATTACCACAGCAATTAGGTCAATTACCTCCATGGTTGGACAATCAGCCTTACTTCTAATCAAAGTTGTGGGAATATCTGTGTCAGCATACTCATCATCAAGATCCACCACATAAGCCATTCGCCCTGGCAGGAAGAGCTCATTCCGCTCATATGCCTTGTTCCTGAATAGCATCCGATAGATGTTACGGCCTAGCAAAAAAGAGGATTCATGAATATGCCACTATTCACACAATACATTAAGCTAAACCAGCCACAGTACGTTTTTATGATATTGTCAGAACTAGAACACTGCAGCCATTGCTCTAATAAGCCATTCTTCAAAGCAGGCATTATATATGTTACCACAAGCATCTGGAGAAAAAATAGAATGTAAGTCTAATAAATAAAATGTTTGAATAACCTTACCCAAGCGAGTCTTGAATTCAATTTTATTTTCTGGATCTTCATCCTTCCTAGAAAGGAAGCAATGAAATACACATGAGTAGCTGGGCTACTATTTTTTCAGCCTAAAATCTCAAGAACTCTCTTATCCCTACTTACTTAGTTTCTTTTTGAGGCTTTTCCATTAGTTCTTCTTCCTCTTTTTCTTTGCTGGCAATCTCTGCCCGTACCTGAATAGAAATATATTTTCTTTAAAATGGTATGATTTTATGAACATAGATTCCAAATAGATTAAATAGGAACAAACTGCTGGCTCCCAACAGGTCTTCAGCACTGTTTATACATCTGAATCCACCATTTTCCACTACCATCAAGCTGCTCAGCCACCATTGTTCTTCCACTGTTACGAGCACCAGGAAAAAAAACTTCTTAACTTACTAGGAAGCTTAAAACATCTCCCTGCATAATAGCCTTGTACAAAAGTACTATTTACTTACTGTTATTAACAACCAAGAAAAAGCATTATTCCATGCTCTCAGGATTGCTGAGGCAGGGAAGGTTAAGGAGAGGGGGAGAAGTAGGTAGTGGAAATGGAAAAAAGGTTATTTAGATGTTTAATGCAGGTATTTCATACATGAAATGTATGTATTCTATGCAAAATATGTAATTGACATAATATACTTTAGTAGTAACCACTGAAAAATAGTGGCTTGAAAGCCCTGAACAAATTCTCAGATGCTTCTTGATTTCAACCAATTTCTGCAATTATATAATTGGGAAAAAGAAGCATTACAATCCAAGATAGGAGAAATTACAAAAAAATTCCAACTCCTTAGAAATATGGAACATTTTTAGGCAGAGCAGCAGCACAAATAAGGGCAAGAACTTGCTTAAGATGTGAATTGTTATGCACTGTTGCATTTTCTGGCTCACCTTTTGCAACAAAGCAAAATCAAGACCCTTCACCAAGTGAGTATGTTCCATGTCACCACCCAAGAATTTGGACTCCTGAATCAATTGCCGCCTCTTTTCTGCTGCTGATTTATCCCTAGTACAATAAAAATAAATGGTTTAAGGCAGTGCTTCTCAATTATTTTCTGTCATGCCCCCCCTAGGAAGAAGAAAACATTTCGCCCCCCCGCCCCCCCCCCCGCGACTGTAAATAGTATCATTTGTCTATAAAATTGTTATAAGTACACCTCTGCATAACATAGCACACCGGTCTTTCCTCGTCTCCCACCGTAGTCACATGGTTTCTTTCCTCTTTCCCTCTTACTTGTCATCCTTCCTTCCACCCTCCCTTCCTCCTTCCCTTCCTTCCTGCCTCCCTTCCAGTTCCCTCCTTCCTCTTTCCCCCTGCCTGCCTGCCTTCTTTCCCTCCTGCTTATCTATGCTTCCTTCCTTGCACCTCCCTCCCTTCTGCCTGCCTGCCTTCTTTCCTCTTTCCCTATCCTCCTATCCTTCCTTTCTCCCTCCCTCCTTCCCTGCCTCCCTTCCAGTTCCCTCCTTCCTCTTTCCTCCTGCCTGCCTGCCTTCTTTCCCTCCTGCTTATCTATGCTTCCTTCCTTCCTTGCACCTCCCTCCCTTCTGCCTGCCTGCCTTCTTTCCTCTTTCCCTATCCTCCTATCCTTCCTTTCTCCCTCCCTCCTTCCCTGCCTCCCTTCCAGTTCCCTCCTTCCTCTTTCCTCCTGCCTGCCTGCCTTCTTTCCCTCCTGCTTATCTATGCTTCCTTCCTTCCTTGCACCTCCCTCCCTTCTGCCTGCCTGCCTTCTTTCCTCTTTCCCTATCCTCCTATCCTTCCTTTCTCCCTCCCTCCTTCCCTGCCTCCCTTCCAGTTCCCTCCTTCCTCTTTCCTCCTGCCTGCCTGCCTTCTTTCCCTCCTGCTTATCTATGCTTCCTTCCTTCCTTGCACCTCCCTCCCTTCTGCCTGCCTGCCTTCTTTCCTCTTTCCCTATCCTCCTATCCTTCCTTTCTCCCTCCCTCCTTCCCTGCCTCCCTTCCAGTTCCCTCCTTCCTCTTTCCTCCTGCCTGCCTGCCTTCTTTCCCTCCTGCTTATCTATGCTTCCTTCCTTCCTTGCACCTCCCTCCCTTCTGCCTGCCTGCCTTCTTTCCTCTTTCCCTATCCTCCTATCCTTCCTTTCTCCCTCCCTCCTTCCCTGCCTCCCTTCCAGTTCCCTCCTTCCTCTTTCCTCCTGCCTGCCTGCCTTCTTTCCCTCCTGCTTATCTATGCTTCCTTCCTTCCTTGCACCTCCCTCCCTTCTGCCTGCCTGCCTTCTTTCCTCTTTCCCTATCCTCCTATCCTTCCTTTCTCCCTCCCTCCTTCCCTGCCTCCCTTCCAGTTCCATTCTTCCCTCCTTCCTTCTGCCTCCTTCCTGCCTGCTTGCCTTCTTTCCTCTTTCCCTCCGGCGTGTCTGCTTTTCTTTCCTTCCTTCCACCTCCCTTCTGCCCTCCTGCTTTCTTTCCTTCCCTCTTGCTTGTCTATCCTTACTCCCTCCTCCCCTTCTTCCCTCCCTCCCTGCCAGCAGCTCCTCCAGCATCCCAGCTGGAAGCAGCAGCACAACAGTCGCCATTACCAGGGGCGAAGGGGTGGCGGTGGCAAGATCGGGCGACCGCCGCCCCTTTGTCCCTTCCCCAACAGCGGCTGTTGCGCTTCCGCTTCCAGACGGAATGCTGGCGGTGGAGCTGCTGGCGGGGAGGCGAGCTACGCGGTGGCGAAGACGGGCGGTCCCATGCTTCCCTCCCTCCCACCCCCGCCCGAGCAGGCTTCTTGCACAGCTCCAGCCCGCGGCTCCAATGAAAATCCAGTCCGAAGTGCTGCCACTTCCAGGCGGGATATATTATGCCTCGCCCACGCCTTCGCCGCCGTTGCACCCAGATGGAAAGGGAGCCTTCGTGCCCCCCTTTACGGAGCCTCGCGCCCCCCCAGGGGGGGGCGCCCCACTATTTGAGAACCGCTGGTTTAAGGTAACTACTACATTGTACTCCCAGCCAGAATGGCAGTAACTGTGACTGTACTCACGCTTCTGCAGTGGGTCCTACTGCCCTGTAATTGGCAGTTGTACTGATTAGTTCTGTTTCTTCATAATCTTTGTTCACACCATCGCGTCTTTCCTTGGCACGGTCTCTGTATTTCTCAGCCAATTCCCTCTCTCGCTCAATCTCTTGCTGGCGTAGTTTTGCATAATAGCTGATGTTTTAAAAAAGAAAAAAAGGCCAAAAGAAATTAAGTAAACAAAACACAGTATTCTAAGAATACTTTTTTAAAACCAGTAATGCTGATGGCCCCCGTCCTTTGTTTCGCTGTTAACCTAGATCTACATTAGTCATACAGAGAAATAACAAATATTGTCTGATTCATATTTATATTAAATACTAAATATGATTCTTCCTCCAGTTCAAAAATGCATCAGCTCTTTTGGAAAAGGAGGAACTTATATATTGTCTGATTCATATTTATATTAAATACTAAATATGATTCTTCCTCCAGTTCAAAAATGCATCAGCTCTTTTGGAAAAGGAGGAACTTATATATTGTCTGATTCATATTTATATTAAATACTAAATATGATTCTTCCTCCAGTTCAAAAATGCATCAGCTCTTTTGGAAAAGGAGCAACCAATCTCTATTACCTTTTTTTCTTTCTTCTGCGTGCAGCTGGATCTTCATCTTCATTGTACTCTTTGGGCATTCTAAAAAGAACAAGAATAAAAATGTTCATAATATTCAATGATTAAACTGCAATAAAATGTAATCTCTTAATTTTAAAATATTAGCAATAATGAAGTTTTCCTCTTTATTCACAGAGGAAAC